>NW_016806724.1:369884-406738 GCF_001698545.2 Rhinopithecus bieti
TTATTATTATTATACTTTAAGTTCTAGGGTACATGTGCATAACGTGCAGGTTTGTTACATATGTATACTTATGCCATGTTGGTGTGCTGCACCCATCAACTCGCCAAGAGGAACCTTTGTGTAAAAACTTTCTCATTGTAAATCACTAATTTTCTTTAAAAATAGATCTTCATTGTTCAATTAAGCTGACAAGAAGAGTAAATACATACTTTGCCTGAGATAAGTATATAACACATATGCAGATCTGGAAAGGGCTTTCTGTCAAAAACCACCTTAAATTAGCATAGTTAAGCCCTTGTGTTGTTAACAAGTAGAAAAGCAACCATGCCTGTTCCATGTACTTTGCCACTACACTGCCCTGGTTTGACTCACAAGCATGACTCAACTTTGACTTAGGAGTCTGATTGACTTCTGGAGACAGGTCAGATTCATTTCAGCATCACCCTTGAGACACTTTGCAGCCAACTGTGTTCATTCTATGTGACTCTGAAAACCACTGAAGTCACTGCAGCAGCTGGGATCATCCTTTACCAAGAGATCTGTATTCCAAAGGGCAGTTGTTGATTATCAGTCTGGTTCTATTGTAGACTTATTCCCTTTCCACCTATCTTTACTTGTGCTGTTTATCTTACCTCTAAAATACACTTTCACCTTGACTTAACAGGAACAACTTTTTAAAAGCCTGTCTGAGATTTCTTTACCTCATGATAGACGTGGCCATCTTCAAAATTACTCTTCTAGCCTGCAGATCTGTCAGCAGAAATTGGGTTGGATTTGTGAGTTGATGTTCCATTTATTTGTGTCACTTCCTATTTTTTATTAGTCTTGTTTTCTTAAATACTATACATTGGATAGTCCAGGAGATAAAGGACCATTTATTTGCTGCTTCTATAAGTTTCCTTGATGTTGAACACTATATACACACATACATATACATATATATAATGTATATATGTAGTACATACATATATGCAACATACAATATATGCAACATACAATATAAACAATAAGATTAATTTGATGACTGATTCTTATAGAATTATTTGCCAATTTCTTGTCTTCATTTAAAATTCTACCCAGGATTCCTTCATTTGTTCAATAATTAGTTAATTCATCCATTTGTTTATTCAATAAATAATTGCTATGCCCATTTAGTTCTGAGCAGTGATCTATACCCTTGGGGCAACATAAAGTGGTTGCTATAAATTCTTACCTCAAGAGGGTACAGTCTTGTTGGGAGAAGTGAACAATTGTGATAAGTAATATAAGAACCATGGTGGCATAAAGGGGTTAGTCATTAACATTTAAAAAGGTCAGAGAAAAAGTCATAAAGAAGGTAGTACTAAGGAAGGGTCCTCATTTATGAATGTGAATTTTTCATACAAGCAATATCGGGGGTTGCATTTCAGGCAGGGAGAACAAAATATGCAGTAGTAAAGTGTGTTCAACCATGGAGCACAGGAGGCAAGTTAACAGTGGTGGGAAATAAGATTAGTGAGGTAGGTGGGCCAGAACCAGGAAGAATCCTGGAAGCCACACAGAGCAGCTAGGACTGATTGTTTTGAACAGAAGCACGTTATCAATGACTTGAGTAAGAGAGACAGGACTTGCTTTTCTCTTACTGGGTCACCTTTTGTTCACTTGCATCGTCAGCTGAATTAAACTTGCTCTAATATTAAGTTTGACACTTGTGCACTGGCTGGGCAATCTACATTTTTTTTTGTTTGTTTGTTTTTTGTTTTTTTATTTTTTCCAGAGGAAAACTGTGTAATAGCTGGCCCGATGATAGCCTTTCAGGGGAACAGTCAGCATTGGAATAGGAAATTCTGTTTTACATGTTCATTGTTTAAGTCCCTCCACTAGACCCACAAGCTGCAAGAGAGAAAGATCTTGTCTGTTTTGTTTACCCTTGGATCCCAGCATCTAAATCAGTGCTGGCTCACAAAAGAAACTAGTATTTGTTGAGTAAATGAATGAATAATAACAGATTATTAAAAAAGAGACAAAAACTGGTAGAACTGCAGGGAGAAATAGATGATTCTACTGTTATAGTTGGAGACTTTAACACCCTCCATTAAAAATGAACAGATCCAGCAGGCAGAAAATCAGTAAGACATAGTTGAACTCAATGGCACCACCAATCAACAAGATATAATTGACAGCCATAGGCTACTTCATCCAACAAAAGCAGATTACATATTCTTCTCAAGCTCACGTGGAACATTCTCCAAGATAGACCACATCCTAAACTATAAAATACACCTTAACAAATTTAAAAGAATAGAAGTCATACAATGTCAGCTCTCAGACTACAACGGAATTACACTAGAAACCAATAACAGGAAGTAAATTAATGAGTTCAGCAGTAGACCTGAGTCAAGATCAGATAATTTTGGAGAAGTACCTTTTTTATCAAGCAAGAATTTGGGGTTTTTGCTAGAAATATCTTTGAATTACAGTTTCTCTTGAACAGGTAGCAAATCTGGTTTTGGTACCTTTTCAACACCCTGTTTAATTGCCAAATATAGGGTAGTTGGCTGTTTCTCATCTGTCTATAGGCCCTGTCTATGGGGAGTAAAAGAAGTCCCCAAGGAAGTTGACCTTGGTATCTACTTCAACTGTATTTCTTCTTCCCACATCTCCATTGATGGCCAAACTGGTGCTATGAGAGCAATTAAACTTAAGTGGCTGTTTCTGCCTCATTTTTCCCTGACACAAATATTTGTTCTTTTGTCATTTATTCTTTTGTCCAAATGAACATTTTTAATTTCTTCAGATAATGCAAATAAAGTCTCTAGGTCCAAGATTATAAGCCACAGAGGTTTCTCTCAACATAACTACTTTTAGAAGTACTTAAGTAGACTTGATTAAAAAAATTGTAAAGATTGTCAAAAATATTTGAGTCAGATTGTAGTCGGAACTGCTAAACTGCTAACTGAACAGCTCGTCAGGAGTGAGAAGTGGGGGAAACAGAATGAATCCAACTATTAGAAGTCTTCATTGCCAGATGTCCCTTTTGTGACATGGAATAACTTTGAGTTACAAGAAGAGAATCTCTGTGAGCCTGGCTGTGGCTGTCCAAAACTTATCTAAATTATTATTCCTTTTGCTTCTTCCTCAGTCTGTCCCATATCCTATCCCACCTCTAGATGCTTGACTTTTGTGACCTCACTCTTCCCTCCCCTGTCTTTGTTTTTTATCTTTCCCATTGTTGATTAACCTCAACTTCTTAAACATTGTTTATGCCAATTTGGTTCCCAAATATCTATTTAGTCATCCAATGAATATTTACCAATCCAGATTAGTCATTTTTTAAATTTGTCTACACATTCTGTTCAATATTTGGTATAGTGGCACTCTATAAACCTGAAAACAAATTAAACACATAAAACCCCACAAATGCTTTGTATTATTGATTATAAAATTGATATAAATTGATTATATCTGCTGGGCTTTTGACTAGTCTTATAGAGGTGCTGACAGAGGGCCTGGCAGGAACGAGGGAAAAAGGTAATAATCAAAGTCAGCCACGTCATCTGAGAGTCCCTGATAGACTGCTCTTTGTTAATCTGGAAGGCAATTAATCTGGATTCCCCATTTTCTTTTCTCTCTGAACCATTTGACTCACCTTACTTTATACACACATTTTAATTCTAAGATTACTTTGTCAAAAGATAGGTACCCATGACTTCCTATTTGAATACTAACCTCTTCTTAGTAATCTTGACGTTAATAAAGACACTCTGAAGATTTTGGCACGCTTTCTAGAATACTCTTAGCTTATCTTAATACAAAACAACCTGTAAAATTGCCAATATATACACCTTGATTTGCCATTTCAAAAGTGAGCAAATATTTTGCTTCACCACCTGTTGCTGTCAATCAAAGTCACAGTTTTGAAAGAAGCATGATTGGCATAAAAATGCAGCCCATGACAAGATTTTATCTTTAGAACAAGTTTATCTTTACCCTTGTGCAAGAATTTACAACTGTGTGTTTTTTAGTACCTTATTATAATCAATTAAAGCAACCATTAAATAAAATTTTTCTTTCCATGCCATTATTCTTCCACATTATGGAAAATATGGAGTTTACAAAGAAGAAGAAGGGAGAGTAGGGGAAGGATGAAAAGGAGAAGAAGAGCATGATATGAATTTTTGATAATCCTACCACCTAGAAAACAATTGTTAACATTTGACTCATTACATTTCCGACATTTCCTTTACACATTTTCCCAAGCTCTGCCTCCTCATTAAATCAGATGTTCACTTTCCTGAGTGTCTTTGCATATGGTTTTGTCTTATATTTTTCAGGAAGTCCTGAGATTATGTGATGTAGCTCCTCACTTCTTTCTACCCTGAACAGCTATGTATTAATGCAGTGTTTTCATATGCATCACTGCTCAAAGCCCTATAGCAGACTGACCTTCCACCTGTGGCGACAGTCCCATCCCTTGTGCTAGCTTTACTACCCTTTATCACCAGAGAAAGTGAGTGACAGCACCCTCTTTTTGCATCTTCTACCCCTAAATACTCTAATTTCTCTCTGTATAAAAGCACATCCTCATCCTTAAAACCAAACACACAAAAACAAAACAAGAGGAAGTACCCTTCAAGCTCATCTTTCAAGTGGCTAATACTTTTAGGTCTTTCCACCACCCCTGCTTCCATACCTCTCAATTACTTCTAGCAATTAGCTTCTACCATCACTCCTCTATGACAAGTATGTGTTCAAAAGATTCCAGTGATCTTTTCTCAATATCTTTTTCCTCCCACATAAGCACATTTTCAATGCTTTTTCTGCCTTGGGCTTCAAGGTGCCTGCATTCTCTTGACTCTTCAAATTATTTGAACTTTCCTTTTGTTGTCATTTTAGGATTCCTCCACTTATTCCTGCTCTCTGGTTGAATTTGTTTCCAAAAGTTTTGCATCTGCTTTATTCTGTCTCAAAAACATTTTTTTTGGTGAATTATATTCAATTACAATTCTTCTTTTCTCAGAAAGCAATGACCTCTCAAGTCTATTTCTCCAGTTCTTGCCTCTCTTTTAAGTTCCTCTGTAAATCACAGAACATGATACACTTCTGCATGTATAGCAACTAACTTATTGTCAGTTGTCTAGATTTATCCTTCTTGTGAGTTTTTATACTCCTTGTTACATTTACTCAGTACTACTAACACTACTACCATTCAATAAGTAATTGATTTATGCTATCAGATGCCTTATAAACATTATTTCAATTATTCCTTACAATGTATGTAGTAAAAATTACCTTATTTTATACACAGGAAAACAGAAGTTCAGTTAGTTCAGAAACTTGTCCAAAATCACAACTAGTAGTAGAGCTGGGATTTCCACATAGCTCTATCTGGGTTTAGAGTCTGGTTCAATTGTCTATCACTGCACAACAAGCTACCTCAAAACTTGGTGACTTAAAAAAAAATGATTTGTATGGAACTTCTAGAATGGCAGAATAAAGAGCTTAGAATGATAGTTATAAAAATAATCATTTAAAGCATCTGGAAATTATTCCAAGGGCATATAGCAAATGGAGAAATCTTTATTTAAGAAAATCTACCAAAGCTCAGTAGGAATAATGAGAGTTTGTGACATTTGAGCCATGACCTGTTTTCTTACCCCTACCCAGTTCTTTGTTCTCCAAACTCTATCCCAGGGACTCTACTCCAGACAGAAGTTACCAAAAATACAGGGGCTCCCTCTCTGTATCCTCACTTCCAGTTTGAGGTATGTTTCACTCTGATAAGGGTGAGCTGCTGGTGTTTCTCATATGCCAACCCAGCCCCATATTACAGACACTCTAGTCCAGTCAAATGCAGCCAACAAGATGGACTCTCCTCTCCCCTACCCAGTGATCACTTGTAGGGCAGAAACTCTAGTCCATGTACAGCAAACCAAAAATACTAGGGCCCAAATTGCTTCCCAGCCCAGTTCGCACATAAGATAGAGGTTCCATGCCAAGGAAGGCTGAGCCAAGAAGACAAAGGTCTGCCAGTGGCCACTTGTTCAGTGAGAGTGCCACTCTGGGAAAAGCAGATATTTCCCACCAGCTTTAGTGCAATGGTACAGGAGTTCTGCCCAGAGGAAAAGAAAGGCTATAAGGGCAAAGGTTCCTACAGTTCTGCCAAAAGGAATGACTTTTATTTGGAACACAGCATGGAGAACTCCACGCCTAAGGTCAATGTCAAAAACAATAGCGATTTTGGTGGTAAGCAAATAAGAGGAGGTTGTTAGTTTCTTGATAAAATCAAAATGTCAGACCACTATAAAATTTAAAGAGAGGACCAGAGAATTTGACAGTAATGAAGAGCCCTTGTGGGTTCACATTCAAGTATGAGGCTTGAGAAGACTTTGTGCATGTGATAGGGTGCACTCTCACAGGACCAATCCAGCAGGATGTAGTACACATTTTAAAGCATTCTCCAAACCCCACACAGACCCATTCACACAGGGTGGAAGCCTCCTGGGTGCGAGGGGCTTAAACATATCTTCTGATTGAACACAGATTGAACAACAAACTACTGTGACGTGGGAGTAACTAATACAAAGTCAGATTTTTTTTTAAAAAATCACAGTAATTTCTGACACTCTGGAAGAATATATGTATGCTCATGACTGCACATTCTCAAAAACTCTAAGGAAGGAAAAGTTCAAGCTACTAATTTCTGGCTGAATAGGGAAAAATATATAAACTCCCCGAAATTTAATAGCAGCCTCCAAGCCATACACATATATAGTGGTAAAGGGTAAAATTCTAATTAGCTGAGGGGTGTAAGCATAACCACTTAGTAATAAGTGGCTTATGCCAACTCAGAGACAATCTCTAAGTAGCCAAGATAAAAGATAAAAATAAAAGAAAGAAAAGATCAGGAAAATAATAGGCTGCACAAAATTACTTCAGCTAAGTTATTAAAAAAATAACCAAAATGACCAAATGAACAATAATGACCTTGGCTGGGGATGGGGAGACTCAGTATCCAGAGCTATATCCAGTTTTCAACAAAAAATTATGAGACATTTAAAGATGTAGTAACGTGTCACCCATACTCAGGGAAAATAAACAACAGGTAATAGAAAGTACTCTCATGGGGCCCTAGATAGTGAACTTAGAAGATGAAGACTTCAAAGCAGCTGTTATAAATGTTTAAAGGAACAAACAAGATCCTGATTAAAAAACAAAAGGAAGGTATGATGATGTCTCATAAATACAGAATAGCAATAAAAACGATAGAAATTATAAAAAGAACAAAATGAAACTTCTTGAGTCGAAAAGTAAAATAACCAAAGTGAGTAATTTACTAGTGGGGCCTAACAACAGATTTGAGCTGTCAGAAGAAAGAATCAGCAAACTTAAAGATAAGTCAATAGAGATTATGGAAGCTGAAACTGAGAGAAAAAAAATGAATGAAAATAATGAACAGAACTCAGAAAACTGTGGAACAACATTAGGCACACAAACATACATTTAATAGGAGTACCAGTAACAGAGAGAAAGAAAGGGACAGAAACATTATTTAAAGGAATAATGGCTGAAAACTTCCAAACTTTGGTGAAAAACATTGGTCTATACAACCAAGAAGTTAAATGAACTCTCAACAAGTTAAAAGCAAAGAGATCTACACACAGAAAAATCATAACAAAACCGTTTAAAATCAAAGATAAAATAACATCTTAAAAGTAGCAAGAAAACAATGTTTCATGTATCAGAGAATGTCCATGAGAAAAGAGCTGACTTCTCAATGAAAGCAATTCAGACCAGAGGAAGTGAGATGACATATTCTAAGCATTGAAAGAAAAAGAATGCCAACTAAACATCTTATATCAAGCAAAATGCCTTTAAAATAGAACAGTGAAATAAAAATATTCGAAGATAAACCATACTAAGAGAATTCATTGATAGCAGCCTTCCCTTAGAAGAAATACTTACAGATGTTATTCAGGCTAAAAGCAAGTGACACCAGGCAGTAACATACACCTATATAAAAAAACAAAGAGTGCTAATAAAAGTAATTATGCATGTAATTGTGAGAGACAACATAATTGCGTATTTCATGTCTTCTTTTAACTGATTTAAATCATAATTGCATTAAACAATATGTATATAATTTTATTGTTGGGTCAGTAACATATAGAAATGTAATATATTTGACAATAACAACACAAAGGAGTGAGGTGGGAGCAAAGCTGTGTTGGAGCAAAGAAATGTTATTAGATGGTAACCCAAATCCACAGAAAGAAAAAAAGAGAACCAGAAAGAGTAAATAAAAGTTAATATAGCAAACTTTCTAAACACATACTTATTCTTTCTGTCACCTGCTTTAAAAGGTGTAAGATTATATAAAGTAATAACTATATCAACATATTGCTGAGTTTATAAAATGTAAACACAGTAGGTATAATGATGCATAGCTTAAAAAGTTGAGGAGGAGGGAAGATAGCTATATGAGAGTAAAGTTTCTATATTTCACTAGAACTAAGGCAGTATAAATCTGAAGCAGACTCTGATGAGCTAAGCTGTATATTGTAAACTGTAGATCAAAATTTAAAACTTTCATGCTTCTAATGAAAACATCTAGAGAGTGAAAAGGTAATCCATGGAATAGAAGAAAATATTTTCAAATTATATTTCTGATAAGAAACTTGTATTCAGACTATATAAAGAACTTTTACAACTCAACAATACAGAAACAAATAACCCAGCTAAAAAAATGGGGAAAGTATCTGAATACATAATTCTTCAAAGAAGCGAGACAAATGGCTAATAAACATAGAATAGATGCTCAACATCAATAACCGTTAGAAAAATGCACTTTGAAACCACAATGAGATACTACTTTGTACTCAGTAAGATTACTATAATCAAAAGAACAAGTGAAAAAATTGTTGACAAGGTTATGGAGAAATTAGTACACTCATAAATTGATGGAGGGAATATAAAATGGTAAAGCCACTTTAAGAAACTGGCATTTTTTAAAAATGTTAAACATAAAGTTACCATATGATCCAACAATTCCACTCCTGGGTATATACTCAAAATACATTAAAATTTGTCATGCAAAATTTTGTACATGAATGTTCATAGAAGTAATTTTTATAATAGTTGAAAGGTGGAAACAATAGAAATGTCCATCAACTAATGAATAGATAAATAAATTGTAGTCTATCTGTAGAATAGAGTATTATTATGCATTAAAATAAAAGAAGTGCTTATAGTTACTTCAACAATAATGGATCTTAAGAAAGTAATATGCCAAGCACTTTGGCTGACACATGTAATCCCAGTGCTTTGGGAGGCTGAGGCAGGAGGATCACTTGAGGTCATTAGCTGAGCATGGTGGCACACACATATTGTCCTAGCTACTCAGGAAATTGAGGCAGGAGATTTTCTTGATCCCAGGAGTTTGAGGCTTCAGTGAGTTATGATCGCAACACTGCACTCCAACCCGAGTGGCAGAGCAAGACTCTGTCTAAAAAAAAAAAAAAAGAAAGAAAATTAAAACACTATGCCAAGTGATAGAAACCAGTCACAAACAACTAAATGTTACATGATTATTTTAAATTATATGTCCAGAATCTATTCAGAGCATATGTAGGTTAGTGGTTGCCAAGGGCTGGGGGATGGATAAAAATGGGGAGTGAGTGCTAATGTGCATGGAGTTTCTCTTTTGGTAGAATAAAACTGTTTTAAAATTAGATCGTGCTGATGGGTACATAACTCTGTGAATTTAATGGTTAACTAAAAACCATTTAATTATATACTTTAGGTGGGCAAATTGTGTGGTATGTGAATTATACCTCAATAAGCTGTTTTAAAATGATTTGTCATTGTATAAGTTTCTGTATGTTGGCTGGGTTCAGCTGAGTTTTTCTTCTGTTCCACACAGCATTGACTGCAGTTCTTTATGTAGCTGCAGCCATTTGGGTGCTCAGATTGGACTGGAGCATACACGATGGCCATATACATATGACTAACTGAAAGTGGTCCTGGTTGTTGGCCTAGCATCTCAGTTCTCCCCTGCTTGACCTCTGTCCTTCCAGTAGCCTAGATCAGCTCCTCACAGAGTAGTGACTGGGTCCCAAAATAGTGACCGTGGAAGCTTCTAGGCAGGTGCCCTTGAACAGGCAGAACATCACTCCTGCTATTTTCTATTGCTCAAAACAAGTCCAACTCAAATTCAAAGGGAAGTGGAATAGATTTCATGTCTTGATGGGAGTAGCAGGATGTGTTTAAGAAATGGGAAGAACTGTTGGTGACCATCTTTGAGACAATCTCTCACAGAGCTCTTAACCACTCAGCAGCAACATGTGAAATCTATCAATGAAGATAGATAAACATCTTAGTGAATGCCAATATCAATAGACAACATTCCTAACTTGAAGGATTCTTATTCTGATAATTTCCTGAGCTATTTTTGCAGCTAGACATCACATACATAGGAAAAATTCTACTGCTGTGCAGTCACATTAAGATATGGACATTTCTGTAAGCTGTTCTAAGACCTTTCCTAGGCTCTTTCTATATTACTTGGGAAAGGAACTCTGTGCTCTAGGATCTCAAACACTTATCAGAGAATAATATCATCTCACATTGACGGAGGGAAGGGAACACTCAAAAAGGGAGACGGGGATAGTTGAGAAAACTCCAGTCCTTTGATATGAAACCATCAATCTCCCTTAGACTATCTGTAGTTAACACTGTGGTGCATCTCCCCAGATTCTCTCTTATTTCAGGGCATGCATCATTTTCCCAGGTGCTGAGAATGTTGACTGCTGATGGTTCACAGCTGCATTCCTCTCAAAGAATTTCCTCAGCTGAAGGTAACTCCCTCACTTTTCTTGCCATCCTGTCTTATGGTATTGAATCCCCCTCACTTGATGGTAGAATAAAGGAAGAGAAGAGCAAGGAGTTCAGAATGACTGAAGGGATGTGTCAGTGGCTTGAGCCATGCCAAGCAGCTGAAGTGTTATCCTCCAAGTCATTGAGAGCCACTGAGTGACTTTAAGCAGGAAAGCGGCAGGACCATACCCACCTTGTTGAAGGACCCTTATGGTGATGGTGTGGAATATGAACTGAGAGTAATGGTGGAGATAAAAGTGGGAGCAGCCAGAGTGAAAATGAATACCTAACCTACAACATTACCTATGAGGTGGATAGAAATATATGATTCAAATAGCATTTCTGAACCAATATGTAGAGGATTTAATAATCAATTGAATGTTTGGGCTGGGGAAAGTGGATAAATAGCAGATGATCTTGGACAGTGGTGTGCTGGTAAATTTTTAACTGGCTTTCTGGAAAAAAAGCACATGTATGCCTATATATATGTCATTACATAAGTTTATTATAAATTTTACTGATTTAAAGCATGTGTGGTATATGATTTATAAATAGTGAAAATGCAATATTTTCATTAGAAATTCCATAGCCAATTGATTCTCACAGAATGCTTTTATTAATTTTTGCTGAACTCCTGTTCTGTGGTCAACCTGTGATTACAATTTAACCATGATTAGACAAATGAAGTTGCATCCTAATCTTTACCCAAAAAAATTATTTTCACTAAATCTGACAGATAGCCTATTGTCAAACTATTCTGACTTCCATGCAAATTACTCTTCATTAAAATGAAACATCTTTTTGCTTCTTCACTAGCCATTACTCACTTTTAGTGTAACTTGATTTATTGACTCATTCTCCATATCACTTTCTTAAGCCTAAAAAATGAACAAAACAAACATCAAGCCCAGATTTGTGGCATAGCCAATTTTCATGGTGGAAATGCTCCCACTGTGGCTGATTTAAAGCTGCCCTTGTCATGCTGTTAAACAGAGAATTCTGAAGAAATGTACACTAAAGCCTCGTTAGATAATATTCCCAACATCCTGGTACAAAATAAGTTCGAGATCATAGAAAAAAGTAAAATCATTAGGAAATGGTAATTTTAAGAGTTTACTACCTTTGATTTTAATACAAATTATAAAATTACAATTTTATATAACTTTTAATAATGACTGTGTTTAACAATTGGTTTGAAAAGTCTGCATTTAAAATAGGCTTTTCTGAGATCGTATGAGCTAGTTCCAGCACACCACTCTTCCTAGGTGCTCTGGATTTGACAACTGAAAATTAAGGATGAAAGACGTACACCTTGGATTAGATTTAAAACAACATCGGAAAAGCCGTTAATTTTTAAAAAATATGTGGAGTATTATTGGATTCAGGTCATGTATCAATACCAACAACAACAAAAACTATTGGCTTGAACAGGATAGTTCCTCTCTCAGGTAAGAGAATCTAGAGGGAGGCTGTCCAGGCTGCTGTAGTGTAATACCTACATGGCAGCAAAGGCCTAGATTCTTTTCATCTTTATGTTTTACCACTTTGTGGTCCAAGATGGCTGCCTGAGCTCCAGTTAGCATATCTACTTTGCAGTCAGCAGAAAGGAGAAAATAGGTGAAGAAAAGGCAATTCCCTTAATTTAAGACACTTTTAGGAGTTAGCAGAAATATTTCCATTTAAATATCATTGGCCAAAGCATAGTCACATGGCACTTCTAGATCATGGAATATTAGAGAATCCAGTTTTTTAGCTAGATAGCAATGTGCAGCTATGCGTCAAGGTCCATACTACTCAGGATAAACAAATGAATATTGGGAAGCTACTTGCAGTCTCTATGTCAAAGTCTTAGGTGCAAGTCATCATTTTTTTCATCTCAGTTCATCAATGGGAAATAAAACCCCAGAATTTATGTTAAAATTGCCACATTGAGAGAAAAACATTTTAGTAACTAGTGTATCCTGGTTTAGTCCAGCCTGGTCTGCTATCATTCTACCTGGCATGGGCTGTGCCCCAAATAGACTGGAGACATTTTCTCCTCATTATCACCTTGTTAAGCTGCATGTCTCAACCCCCTGCCTCTGAGGCATGTTCTGGGATCTTAACGAGGTGATAATGAGGAGAAAAATGATGTGGCAGTCCTTGGTCTGGTCTAGTCTTCATAGTTCAGAAGAGACCAGAGCTTTAATTAAAAATACTTGCTTTAATATAAAACTTTCAGATGTATATTTTGAGATCTCTGAATACAAGTAAACAAAGGGAAATGTGCATTTCTATTAAGGTGTATTTGGGAGATGTCTTTTCCCTGTTAGTCCGACAAAAGAGGTACATTCTTTGAAAGAAATGAAGAATTACAAGTAAGTGCACAGAATCAGATAGGTAAGGGTAAGGAAAATGGGAGGAGAAACAGACTCGAAGAAAAAGAAGTCCAGTTACACATCTTACACGTAGAACATTCAGTTTTTTCCTGCATTTTCATGTGACCATTTGGTGCTCTGTTGACACATTCTCAATGGAAAAGTGTTTGTTTTACATGTTTGGCCCATTAGTGCCACTTCAACTTATTTTACAAACCAGATAATTCACTCAAAATGTAAAGGGTTTACATATTATTTGAGGAACATACTTCTCAGTGATTAATTTTCAGGGCTTGCTGTATTTATTTAAAATGTGGCTTTGGATTATTAGCTAAATACAATGGATAAAAATCACTGCAAACATTTTTTATCACTAAAACATATTGAGTTTGCCACAGATGGTTTTATAGCACTCCAAGTGCTATTATAGAGCATCCATCTGCATCTCAACATTGCTGCACATTAGAATCAGCTTCAGAACTTTAAAAAACAATACCAATTCCTGGCCCTTTAAAAATAGGCCTTGATTTTATTGATTGGAAGTGGGGCCTGGATATCAGTATTTCTTAAGCTTCCTATGTGATTCTAATACACAAGTAAGGCTAAGAACAACTAATGTTCCTAGTCTTAGCCTCTCATCATTCAGAGAGGAAAGTGAAATCCAGAGAAATGAAATACTTTACCCAAGGTTAGACATCTAATTACTAGTTTTCTGAGATTAGAATCCAGTCTCCTCATTTAAGTGTTCAGAAAAATACTCTGGGAACCAAAAGTAATTGGTACTGTTCTTCTGTATCCAAATTTTATCATTTACTGTTTTTGTTGTTGTTGTTGTTATTTAATCTGCTAAAAGTCATGTTACAAGTAAGACAACAAATAATACAAATACGTGGTTCTGTGGTTTAGAGTGCCCAATATTCTGTTCTTTCTCCATCAATTTGGAATTCCTTTTAAGATATTCTGATTTTTCAAAAGAAGATCTGCCAAGTCTTGACTTTAGAAACACTGTTATTTAATAAAGCTCTTTGTAAATGATTCTAAAAATCCAAGAAAATAAGTGAAAAATAAATAATAAGTGAAATAACCATAATACCTGAAAACAGTGAGACAAGGGGAAATATCAAAACAGTCTAAGTAGAAGTTAGGCATATCTTCCTTGAAACTTACAAAAATCTAGTTTGAAACTTATAAAAATCATGTTACCATAATAGTTTCTTGTTTTATTCTTATTTTCTGCTTGTACTTCTGAGTTAAAAGTGACCTTATTTAGTCAAGCAACTTCTATAATACCTAAAAATGATTTTAAAATCAACCGACTTCAACAACATTAAAGATAGGCACTGACCACTTCTGCTTGATGGGGAAATATATCAATAAATGCCTGCCTTGAAATGGTCTGTCTTTTCAAGAGGTCAAAACACTTTTCTAACATTTAGGTGTTCTCAGTTTATCTCAATGAGATAATTTTAAATGAAAGAAGTGATTGCTGCCATGTTACACACAGTGACACTGAGCACCGCTCTGCACATAAAGCAAAGCACTGGATCACAGCCTGAGAGCGATCAGTGCTGTTTCCCAGTGGCTGTCTATCTTCATGACAAATTCTGACCACCCAACAGCCCAGCTGGCTGTGGTGAATGCAGAGGGAAGAAGAGAAATGGCTGAAACCCACTATGCTGACACACAGTCATGCCACAGTCCATTTGTTCATTTGTGCTTACAGTCTGAAGCAAATGTAGTTTAAGGAACTTTCCCCAAAGCTGGTTTTCCCTTAATGATAGATTTACCTCTTAACCTATTTGGCTAAATCACACAACTGATTAAACTTTCATTGTGAAAAAGTCAAAACAACTTCACCTTGCATTGTTGTCTGATCAGTTCCTCAGTGACACACACACTTCAATGTCACACAATCTTTACACACTCTCATCAAGGAAAAAAAAAATCCCAGGACAGTGTTCTTCTGTCTGAACCAAGCTATTTATCAACAGGAAACTGACAAGATTGTTAGTGCATGAAATGTTTTGCCAGCATCTGATCTTAATTT
This sequence comes from Rhinopithecus bieti, assembly GCF_001698545.2. Taxonomy (NCBI): domain Eukaryota; kingdom Metazoa; phylum Chordata; class Mammalia; order Primates; family Cercopithecidae; genus Rhinopithecus; species Rhinopithecus bieti. Next base: position 385,143 of record NW_016806724.1, read on the forward strand.
ATTTTATTAACTTAGTTCCTAGTTTTCTAAAATTTTGATTAAAACTTAAGAAAAAGGAGTTCTATGACTTTGTTTTCAGTGGATGTGGAAGTAAGAGATCACTTCTAAATAAGTACTCTTACTTAGAAGAGTAACTCTTGGTTGCCTTATTCTCAGAGAAACGTAAGAGTAAGAGTTATTTTAAGTAGTAAATTATCAAATAAAATTTTATGTTTTCTCTAATAATTATATTTTCTTGTGAAGGTGCTACATTACTTTTATCCCTGAGCTTTCAATAACCAACTGTGAAAAGGGAGTATAAAATCACATCCTGGGTGGCAAATGAGGGCTTAAAAATTCTTTCAAGGTAATACACATTGATGATCATGAACCTCCATGGAATACTGATTTTTCTAATTATGGCTTATACTTTATAATCAGGTTGGGTTTTATAATGAGCATAAACCAAATGTGACAGCCAAAATCAATATGAAAGATCTTTCTATATAGCTTGAGTATAGAGAAACAGTTAGCTCTTTCAGAAACACTTTTCTATTAGAGAAAATAAATTCACCATCATTTCACATCAGACAGAAAATAAAATAAAAAGATTTAATTAAGGCAAATAACCAGATATTTAGATAGTCAATTACCCTAACAGGTGGAGTCCCCCAGTGGATGCAAACTAGAAGCCAGGACATACACTAACAAATGTGAATATTGTACAAGTTTCTCAAACCAATTTATTACACAACAGGTTATTTTGTTGCTTAAAAGATTGGGATTCAGGTGGCCGGCAAGATGGCCGAATAGGATGAGCTCTGGTCTGCAGCTCCCAGTGAGATCAACACAGAAGGCAGGTGATTTCTGCATTTCCAACTGAGGTACCTGGCTCATTTCATTAGGATGGGCAAGCTGAAGCAGGGTGGGACATCGCCTCACCTGGGAAGCATAAGGGGTCAGGAAACTCCCTCCCCTAGCCAAAGGAAACCATGAGGGATGGTGCCATGAGGGACTGTGCTGTGAGGGACAGTGCCTTCTGGCCCAGATACCATGCTTTTCATACAGTCTTCACAACCCACAGACCGGGAGATTCCCTTGGGTGCCTATACCACCAGAGCTCTGGGTTTCAAGCACACAACTGGGCGGCCATTTGGACAGACACCAAGCTAGCTGCAGGAGTTTTTTTTCATACACCCGTGGCACCTGGAAAGCCAGCGAGACAGAACCATTCACTCCCCTGGAAAGGGGGATGAATCCAGGGAGCCAAGTGGTCTAGCTCAGCAAATCCCACCCCCACAGAGCCCAGCAAGCCAAGATCCACTGGCTTGAAATTCTCACTGCCAGAACAGCAGTCTGAAGTCAACCTGGGACACTTGAACTTGGTGGGGGCAGGGACGTCCATCATTACTGAGGCTTGAGTAGGTGGTTTTCCCCTCACAGTGTAAACAAAGCTGTCAGGAAGTTTGAACTGGGCAGAGCCCAACCCAGTTTGGCAAAGTCACTATAGCCAGACTGCCTTTCTAGATTCCTCCTTTCTGGGTGGGACATCTCTGAAAGAAAGGCAGCAGCCCCAGTCAGGGGCTCATAGATAAAACTCCTGGGACAGAGAAACTGGGGGAAGGGGCGGCTCTGGGTGCAGCTTCAGCAGACTTAAATATTCCTGCCTGCCAGCTCTGAAGAGAGCAGCAGATCTTCCAGCACAGTGCTTGAGCTCTGCTAAGGGACAGACTGCCCTCTCAAGTGAGTCCCTGACCCCCATGCCTCCTGACTGGGAGATACCTCCCAGCAGGGGTCAATAGACACCTCATACAGGAGAGCTCTGGCTGGCATTTGGCTGGTGCTCCTCTGGGATTAAGCTTCCACAGAAGGGAACAAGCAGCAATCTTTGCTGTTGTGCAGCCTCCGCTGGTGATACTCAGGAAAAGAGGGTCTGGAGTGGACCTCCAGCAAACACCAGCAGACCTGCAGCAGAGGGGGCTGACTGGTAGAAGGAAAACTAACAAACAGAAAAGAGTAGAATCAACATCAACAAGAAGGATGTCCACACAAAAACCCCATCTGAAGGTCACCAACATTAAAGACCAAAGGTAGATAAATCCATGAAGATGAAGGAAAACCAGTGCAAACAGGCCGAAAATTCCAAAAACCAGAATGCCTCTTCTCCTCCAGCAAGGGAACAAAACTGGATGGAGAATGAGTTTGATAAATTGACAGAAGTAGGCTTCAGAGGATGGGCAATAACAAATTCGTCTGAGCCAAAGAAGCATGTTCTAATCCAATGCAAAGAAGCTAATAACGTTGAAAAAGGGTTGGAGGAATTGCTAACTAGAACAAACAGTTTAGAGAAGAACATAAATGACCCGATGGAGATGAAAAACACAGCACAAGAACTTAGTGAAGCATACACAAGTATCAATAGCTGAATTGATCGAGCAGAAGAAAGGATATCAGAGATTGAAGATCAAATTAATGAAATAAAATGTAAAGACAAGATGAGAGAAAAAAGAATGAAAAGGAATGAACAAAGCCTGCAAGAAATATGTAACTATGTAAAAAGACCAAACCCATATTTGGCTGGTGTACCTGAAAGTGACAGGGAGAATGGAATCAAGTTGGAAAACACTCTGCAGGATATTATCCAGGAGAACTTCCCCAACCTAGCAAGGCAGGCCAACATTCAAATTCAGGAAATACAGAGAACACCACAAAGATACTCCTTGAGAAGAGCAACCCCAAGACACATAATCATCAGACTCAACAAGGTTGAAATGAAGGAAAAAATGTTAAGGGCAGCCAGACAGAAAGGTTGGGTTACCCACAAAGGGAAGCCCATCAGACTAACAGTGGATCTCTCTGCAGAAACCTTACAAACCAGAAGAGAGTGGGGGCCAAAATTCAACATTCTTAAAGAAAAGAATTTTCAACCCAGAATTTCATATCCAGTCAAACTAAGCTTCATAAACGAAAGAGAAAGAAAATCCTTTGCAGACAAGCAAATGAGAGATTTTGTCACCACCAGTCCTGCCTTACGAGAGCTAAGGAAGGACAAAATGTGGAAAGGAACAACTGGTACCAGCCACTGCAAAAACATACCAAATTTTAAAGAACATCAACACTGTGAAGCAACTGCATCAACTAATGGGCAAAACAACCAGCTAGCATCATAATGACAGGATCAAATTGACACATAACAATATTAACCTTAAATGTAAATGGGCTAAATGCCCACATTAAAAGACACAGACTGGCAAATTGGATAAAGAGTCAAGACCCATCAGTGTGCTGTATTCAGGAGACCCATCTCACGTGCAAAGACACACATAGGCTCAAAATAAAGGGGTGGAGGAAGATTTATCAAGCAAATGGAAAGCAAAAAAAGCAGGGGTTGCAATTCTAGTTTCTGGTAAAACACACTTTAAACCAACAAAGATCAAAAAAGACAAAGAAGGGCTTTAAATAATGGTAAAGGGATCAACACATCAAGAAGAGGTAACTCTCCTAAATATATATGCGCCCAATATAGGAGCACCCAGATTCATAAAGCAAGTTCGTAGAGACCTACAAAGAGACTTAGACTCCCACACAGTAATAGTGGGAAACTTTAAAACCCCACTGTCAATATTAGACAGATCAGTTAGATAGAAAATTAACAAGGATATTCAGGACTTGAACTCAGCTCTGGATCAGTGAACCTAATAGACAGCTACAGAACTCTCCACCCCAAATCAGCAGAATATGCATTCTTCTCAGTACCACATTGCACTTATTCTAAAATTGGCCACATTATTGGAAGTAAAATACTCCTTGGCAAATGCAAAAAAATAAACTAGGTATGGATAAAACATATATCAAAATAATAAGAGCTATTTATGACAAACCCACAGCCAATATCATACTGAATGGGCAAAAGCTGGAAGCATTCCCTTTGAAAACTGGCACAAGACAAGAATGCTCTCTCTCACCACTCCTATTCAATATAGTATTGGAAGTTGTGGCCAGGGCAATCAGGCAAGAGAAAGAAATAAAGGGTATTCAAATAGGAAGAGAGGAATTCAAATTGTCTGTTTCAATGTGACATTATCGTATATTTGGAAAAATCCCATCATCTCAGCCCCAAATCTCCTTAAGATGATAAGCAACTTCAGCAAAGTCTCAGGATACAAAATCAGTGTGCAAAAATCACAAGCATTCCTACACACCAATAATAGACAAAGAGAGAGCCAAATCATGAGTGAACTACCATTCACAATTGCTACGAAGAGAATAAAATACCTAGGAATACAACTTATTGTTGTATTCACAATACATCATACACAAGGGATGTGAAGGACCTCTTCAAGGAGAACCTCAAACCACCACTCAAGAAAATAAGAGAGGGCACAAACAAATGGAAAAACATTCCATGCTCATGGATAGGAAGAATCAATGTCATGAAAATATTCATACTGCCCAAAGTAATTTGTAGATTCTATGCTATCCCCATCAAGCTACTATTGACTTTCTTCACAGAACTAGAAAAAACTTGTTTAAATTTCCTGTGGAAGCAAAAAAGAGCCCATATAGCCAAGATAATCCTAAGCAAAAATAACAAAGCTGGAAGCATCACAGTACTTGACTTCAAACTATGGTACAAGGCTACAGTAACCAAAACAGCATGTTACTGGTACCAAAACATATATATAGATCAATGGAACAGAACAGAGGCCTCAGAAATAATGTCACACATCTACAACCATCTGATCTTTGACAAACCTGACAAAAACAAGCAAAGGGGAAAGGATTCCATATTTAATAAATGGTGCTGAGAAAACTGGCTAGCCATATACAGAAAATTGAAACTGGACCCCTTCCTTACACCTTATACAAAAATTAACTCGAGATGGATTCAAGACTTAAACATCAGAACTAAAACCATAAAAACCCTAGAAGAAAACCTAGGCAATACCATTCAGGACATAGGCATGGGCAAAGACTTTGTGACTAAAATACCAAAAGCAGTGACTACAAAAGCCTAAATTGACAAATGGGATCTAATTAAACTAAAGAGCTCCTGCACAGCAAAAGAAACTACCATCAGAGTAAACAGGCAACCTGGAGAATGGGAGAAAATTTTTGCCATCTATCCATCTGACAAAGGGCTAAAATCCAGAATCTACATGAAACTTAAACAAATTTACAACAAAAAAACAAACAACCCCATTAAAAAGTGGGTGAAGGATATGAACAGACACTTCTCAAAAGAAGATGTTTATGCAGCCAACAAACATATGAAAAAAAGCTCATCATCACTGGTCATTAGAGAAATGCAAAGCAAACCGTAATGAGATACCATCTCATGCCAGTTAGAATGGTGATCATTAAAAAGTCAGGAAACAAGAGATGCTGGAGAGGATGTGGAGAAACAGAAACGCTCTTACACTAGTGTTGGGAATGTAAATTAGTCCAACCATTGTGGAAGACAGCGTGGTAATACCTGATGGATCTAGAACCAGAAATACCTTTTTACCCAGCAATCCCATTACTGTGTGTATACCTAAAGGATTAGAAATTATTCTACTATAAAAACACATGTGCACTTATGTTTATTGCAGCATTATTCACAATAGCAAAGACTTGGAACCAATCCAAATGCTCATCAATGATAGACTGGCTAAAGAAAATGTAGCACATGTACAACATGGAATACTTGCAGCCATAAAAAAGAATGAGTACATATCCTTTGCAGGGACATGGATGAAGCTGGAAACCATCATTCTCAACAAACTAACACAGGAACAGAAAACCAAACACTGCATGTTCTCACTCATAAGTAGGAGTTGAACAATGAGAACACATGGACACAGGGAGGGGAACATCACACACTGGGCCTGTTGTGGGGTGGAGGCCTAGGGGAGAGATAGCATTAGGAGAAATACCTAATGTGAATGATGGGTTGTTGGGTGCAGCAAACCACCACACCACTTGTATACCTATGCAACAAACCTGCACATTCTGCACATGTATCCCAGTATTTAAAGTATAATAATAATAATAAAAGATTGGAATTGAAGAGGCACATCATTAGGTAATTGTGAAACATGTTACTCTCTTAACATCAGCTCAAGCACAAAAGAGGAAGTATAAATTGCACTAGATATAGAGTGTCATATGTTTGATTTCTCATCCAAAATTGGTCACCAAAGAGATGTGTGGCCCTAGGCAAATTACTTTACCTCTCTTGGCCCCAGAATCCTCATCTATAAAATGCAAAAGTTGTACCAAATGACTTTTAAAGTCACTTCTAGTTCCCTGGGTTTTATACTTAAGGGACAAGGTGGGGAATGTAGACTCCCTAAAGCAAAATGTTCAGAGTTTTACAATAGAAACAAGCCCAGAATCATCTTCCCTCTTTCCTCTAATTGTGCTCCTTCTTCCCCACACACTTTCCTGCACACCATCAGGAAATAAAGTGAGAAAAAAAAGAAAGCCTCCTGTTGCATGCAAAAAACAGATCTGCCAGTGGTGAAGGGTTGGGTTAAGTGGAGCCTTTGCTGGTGATATCAGATTATATTTTAATTAGATGTCAAGTTCTAAGACCATGAAGCTGAAATGATAAAGAGCAGGCTATTAATGGTCCCAATTACAGAGCCCCAAGTATCTCTTAATTTATGTACTGATAATCTCCTGGTAATTTTCTGGATGCTGCCACAGCATACACATTCCAATTCCTCTCCTGCTTCATGTGGATTTGTTCTCTGAGTTCCTTTCCCCATTATACTCTGCCCAACTCATTTAGAGCAACCGCTTTGCCTCACAGCCAGACCGCCGGCCTCAGCTGGGGCAAGGGGAACCGGCAACAGCTCATCTGCAGCAGAGCCTTTGGTGGAAGTGTGGCCAATTAGTCACACGTTTGGTGTTCTAATTAGGCGAGTCTGGGACTTTGGAAAATGTGCTGTTGATTTAGGTACTTCCTCAAACAATGCTAAATTGTGTTATGTGAAATTCAATTAGTCTTTTTCTAAACGTTTCCACATCTGTTCTTCTTTAAGCATAAAGTGNCAATACCATTCAGGACATAGGCATGGGCAAAGACTTTGTGACTAAAATACCAAAAGCAGTGACTACAAAAGCCTAAATTGACAAATGGGATCTAATTAAACTAAAGAGCTCCTGCACAGCAAAGAAACTACCATCAGAGTAAACAGGCAACCTGGAGAATGGGAGAAAATTTTGCCATCTATCCATCTGACAAAGGGCTAAAATCCAGAATCTACATGAAACTTAAACAAATTTACAACAAAAAAACAAACAACCCCATTAAAAGTGGGTGAAGGATATGAACAGACACTTCTCAAAAGAAGATGTTTATGCAGCCAACAAACATATGAAAAAAAGCTCATCATCACTGGTCATTAGAGAAATGCAAAGCAAACCGTAATGAGATACCATCTCATGCCAGTTAGAATGGTGATCATTAAAAGTCAGGAAACAAGAGATGCTGGAGAGGATGTGGAGAAACAGAAACGCTCTTACACTAGTGTTGGGAATGTAAATTAGTCCAACCATTGTGGAAGACAGCGTGGTAATACCTGATGGATCTAGAACCAGAAATACCTTTTACCCAGCAATCCCATTACTATGTGTATACCTAAAGGATTAGAAATTATTCTACTATAAAACACATGTGCACTTATGTTTATTGCAGCATTATTCACAATAGCAAAGACTTGGAACCAATCCAAATGCTCATCAATGATAGACTGGCTAAAGAAAATGTAGCACATGTACAACATGGAATACTTGCAGCCATAAAAAAGAATGAGTACATATCCTTTGCAGGGACATGGATGAAGCTGGAAACCATCATTCTCAACAAACTAACACAGGAACAGAAAACCAAACACTGCATGTTCTCACTCATAAGTAGGAGTTGAACAATGAGAACACATGGACACAGGGAGGGGAACATCACACACTGGGCCTGTTGTGGGGTGGAGGCCTAGGGGAGAGATAGCATTAGGAGAAATACCTAATGTGAATGATGGGTTGTTGGGTGCAGCAAACCACCACACCACTTGTATACCTATGCAACAAACCTGCACATTCTGCACATGTATCCCAGTATTTAAAGTATAATAATAATAATAAAAGATTGGAATTGAAGAGGCACATCATTAGGTAATTGTGAAACATGTTACTCTCTTAACATCAGCTCAAGCACAAAAGAGGAAGTATAAATTGCACTAGATATAGAGTGTCATATGTTTGATTTCTCATCCAAAATTGGTCACCAAAGAGATGTGTGGCCCTAGGCAAATTACTTTACCTCTCTTGGCCCCAGAATCCTCATCTATAAAATGCAAAAGTTGTACCAAATGACTTTTAAAGTCACTTCTAGTTCCCTGGGTTTTATACTTAAGGGACAAGGTGGGGAATGTAGACTCCCTAAAGCAAAATGTTCAGAGTTTTACAATAGAAACAAGCCCAGAATCATCTTCCCTCTTTCCTCTAATTGTGCTCCTTCTTCCCCACACACTTTCCTGCACACCATCAGGAAATAAAGTGAGAAAAAAAAGAAAGCCTCCTGTTGCATGCAAAAAACAGATCTGCCAGTGGTGAAGGGTTGGGTTAAGTGGAGCCTTTGCTGGTGATATCAGATTATATTTTAATTAGATGTCAAGTTCTAAGACCATGAAGCTGAAATGATAAAGAGCAGGCTATTAATGGTCCCAATTACAGAGCCCCAAGTATCTCTTAATTTATGTACTGATAATCTCCTGGTAATTTTCTGGATGCTGCCACAGCATACACATTCCAATTCCTCTCCTGCTTCATGTGGATTTGTTCTCTGAGTTCCTTTCCCCATTATACTCTGCCCAACTCATTTAGAGCAACCGCTTTGCCTCACAGCCAGACCGCCGGCCTCAGCTGGGGCAAGGGGAACCGGCAACAGCTCATCTGCAGCAGAGCCTTTGGTGGAAGTGTGGCCAATTAGTCACACGTTTGGTGTTCTAATTAGGCGAGTCTGGGACTTTGGAAAATGTGCTGTTGATTTAGGTACTTCCTCAAACAATGCTAAATTGTGTTATGTGAAATTCAATTAGTCTTTTTCTAAACGTTTCCACATCTGTTCTTCTTTAAGCATAAAGTGATGAGGAGAGAAAGAGAAGTGAAAAGCCAGAGTCTCCACTGGTGAAATATGTTAGGCCTCAGGGACCAGCCCTTTTCCCAGCTTTTGACCCTGAACAGTGATATACAGGAAGGAACAAAGTTGGAGAGCTATCATGGTGAAGCCTTTTTAAATAAATCATTATAGAAGAAATATTGCAACTGCACGGGAATGTAATCTCGTATGATGGCCATAAACTCAGCTTTGTTTGAAAATAGATGGCATGAGGGAAGAACCATTAAGAAGTGAATGATTATAAATTCTATCTTAAAGGTAATATTTGTGATTATTCTGGTTATATTTAAGAGCCTTTCTAAACAAAAATCCTTTGGTTTAGTATTTCATGTCCAGGTCTAGTCTAATGAGTTTTTGTCCCCTTCTATCTATTAAAATTTCCATATAAAATTGAGAACAGCCTGAAATACCACAACATTTAGTGACTAAAAAAGAAGACAATGAAGATGAAGATGATGAGGAACAAGTTTCCATTTTCTCTGAAATGTTTCCTAGTTTCCATTTGTGCCACTGCTGGCGGCTGCACGATGGCATGTTGCTTTGATCCCTCTAGCTCTGTCCCAAGCTGCTCCTACCCTGAGCCTCTCACTCTCCTATTTGCTAAAGATGCTGTGTCATTGCTTCTCAGCACCTCTTAATTCCAGCACACTTAACTCCAAGTTCATCATGTGTTTTCATGTTGTATCACACTCGGTATATCCACTGATTTTGCCGAGAGGCCAAATGGCAGTATCTTTTACCAAAGTGGCACGGCTCAAAACCGCAGGCGTCCAAAGGTGAAGGTGTACATGCATTTGATCCTTGTTTCTGTTATCACCTTTTCAGTGACTAACATTTCAAAACCTTATCTGTGGCTTGCAGGCCATGTTTCAGTTTTGTCAGAGCCCGGATATAGACTGTGTGGTTTTCTGATGATATATCTCTGTAAGATTTGTGGAATGCTAAAGATGGAGTTGTCAACACTACTTTATGGCACCTCAGTGCATGTCAGAAAACGAAAATATTTTCAGAAGTGATAGCATTATTTTGACTGATGATATATACTCTTTTAAGACAAAGACTTATTTAAATAAAAAAATTCAAGGGGAAAAAAAATAAGGCATTACCCATAAACAAGTTGATTTATCTGGTGTCTGTAGTTCTCATGAAGAAGAAAAAGGAAGATTAGAAAATTAAAATAGTGATATTTTAATGACATTCTGGGTTTGCAGCTTTCATTAACTGAAAAGCATCCTGAATTTGACTACCCTATTTAAATCAGGTTACAAGTCTGTGGAATAAAGTTTACAGCCATAAGTGTAAATAAATTACTCCTTTTTACTATGGAAGATAATTATTAAATTAACTAAGTTTTTTTATAATATTATGTAGAATTTGGTTTTACAGGAATATTGATTGGTAATTACAGTCTATTATCTCTCATTGTATTTTTCTTACATAAAGGTTTATTTACCTATTGCAACCTGTACAACCATTGTTGAATGGAAATTTTGCTTTAATCTCTCAACTTTTTACCTGCTTCATTTGTGACTTAGAAAAGTTGGATTAATTGTGAGACAACATTAACTCCCCAGAGCAACATTATCTGATTTTTAAAAGTCATTATTAATTTTTTTCTTTTCTTTTTTTTTTTTTTTTTTTTTTTTTTTTTTTTTTTTTGAGACAGAATTTCTCTCTGTCGCCCAGGCTGGAGTACAGCGACATGACCTGGCTCACTGCACTCCACCTCCCAGCCTCAAGTGATTCTCTTGACTGAACCTCCTGAGTGACTAGGACTACAAAAATTATAGGGCACATGTGACCACACCCTGCTAATTTTTGTATTTTTAGTAGAGATGGGGGTTCACCATGTTGGCCAGGTTAGTCTTGAACTCCTGACCTCAGGTTATCTGTCCGCCTCATACTTCCAAAGTGTTGGAATTGCAGGCGTGAGCCACAGCACCTGGCCTAATTTTTCTTTCAACTGGGTAACTTTAATCTGAATATGGATTTTTTTTTTAAAAGGGTATTTAAGTCATTAGCTTTAAGCCAGACAAACAAGCCTTGTCTTTTGCTACTTAAAAACTTAATCAGATCATTCATTGTAGCTAATTCCTGTTCTTAAAAAACATGCCCACCTGACTGTTCTGAATGAAACTAGCTCAAGTCATTTTGCTTCCTATTGGCAATACCAGGGCCATTGCTTAATGAAAAAATAGTAAATAAATAAGGCGTCAGACTCACACCTGTATTGTGATAATATGTACTATGATTAGTACATATTAAATAATTTGTAGTTGTCACAGGCACAGATTCAAAATCACTCTTTCCTCTAAAATGCCAGTCTTGGGGAACAGCATCATTAATTTTATTTTAATTTTGTAGGTACATGGTAAAGATATATATATATATTTATGGATTACATGACATACATTAATACAGGCATGCAATATGTAATAATCACATCAGGGTACATAGGATATTTGTTCTTCCTATTTTTTTTGTACTCTTTTTCCGTCCTCCCCCTTCCCAGGCCCACCTTGGCTATCCAACCCCACCTCTGATAACTATCATTCTACTCTCTATCTCCATGAGTTCAATTGTTTAATTTGTAGTTCCCACAGATAAGTGAGAATATATGAAGTTTGTCTTTCTGTAATTGGTTTATTTCGTTTAACATAATGACCCCCAGTTCCATCCATGTTGTTGAAAATGACAGAATATCGTTCTTTTGTTATGGCTGAATAGTACCCTATTGTGTGAGTGTACCACATTTTCTTTATCTGTTTGTCTGTTGATGGACACTTAGGTTGCTCCCAGAATTTGGCTATTGTGAGTAGTGCTACAATAAACGTGGGAATGCAGATATACCTTTGATATACTGATTTCCTTACTTTTGGGTATACACCTAGAAGTGGGATGGCTGAATCATATGTTAGCTCTATTTTTAGTTTTTTGAGGAACCTTCCACCTGTTCTCCCTAGGGATTGTACTAATTTACATCCCTACCAACAGTATATGAGAGTTCTCTTTTATTCACATTTTTGCCCACGTGGGAACCATCATTTTAATGTTTGTACTAATATCATCTACCAGAGAGACCAAATGTGTAAAATAGTTCTCCCTGTGTTATTAGCTCAAACCAGAATTAAACTCCACATAATGGTGGTGTGTCTCTGTGGAGAGAAGGAAAGCAGAGCTGCAAAGGTTGCCACCTGCAGGCTGTCCCTGGTCTTTGGAAGGCAGTGCCTGGTCAGTGGAGGAGCATCCCTGCCTCATTATTTCCACAGAATGACAATCAGAGTCAGTTTTCTTTTTTTTCCCTTAACTTTTAAGTTCCAGGGTACATATGCAGGATGTGCAGGTTTGTTACATCGGTAAACATGTGCCATGGTGGTTTGTTGCACAGATCATGCATTAACCTAGGTATGTGCCCACCATCCATTAGCCATTCTTCCTGATGTTCTCCCTCCCCCTACAACCCCTCTCCCCCAGGCTTCTTTCCTGCTTTATTTGCTTGTTTTGAAGAATGAACTCCAAGAAGGCAGGAATTACTTTACATACATTCATTTCCTTGTGAAATAATTTGCTTGATACATTTCTCTATTGATTTGGCTTGACTGATGATCTCAACTGCCACCTAGTTTGTACCATAGCATAATGGCCAAACATTTTTATATCTCCAGTTACTAGGGCCACATCGGAATTGAATCCCAGACCCCAATACTCCCAGTTTCTTTTGTCGTCTGCCAATAGACTGGTGTTACCAATGATTTTCTTGAGTGTTTACACTTGAGGTTCAGGATGGGTGAGATATTGCAGAAGGACTGACCTGCCTAGACACACTCAGAGAGGAGTCAAGTAACAAAATTAAAGAATAACATTGGGTATAAAAAGTGTATTGATTGATTAAGACAAAATGATACATCCAGAAAGAGCTAAAACATAAACAAAAGTTAAATAATAAAATTAAACTCAAGATGAGAAGTCACACAGCACAGAATTAAGTGACAAACTATGAGAAATTGGTAAGATGTTAACAAATGGAGAGGATTAAGGACACATTTCTGAACATTTCTGGTAGACAGACTGGCGTGAGTTAAGGCAAGAAGGAGGGTGGTTGTCCTCTCATTTAAATGGTTTCCCCATCTCAATCTCCTGCTTCTTCTTTCTCTCCCTGACCTCTAAAGGCTCGATCTTCAGACCTCTTCTCTTCTGTACTTTATATATTCTCATATCCGAGGTGATGCCATGCAGGTCTACTGATTTAAATGTCATTTATATGCTGAAAGTCCCTAATTTTTCCAACCTACCCAGAATACTCCCCTGACTTGGACACCCAATTCCATTTATTTATTTATTTATTTATTTATTTATTTATTTATTTATTATTTGGAGATTGGGTCTTGCTGTGTCATCCAGGCTGGAGTGCACTGGTGCGATCATGGCCAATTGCTTATTTAACATCTTTCTTTGTGCTTCTAATAGCATCTCAAATCTATAAAATATATATACCAAACTGAACTTTTGATTTCCCATCTCCCACCTCTAAAAATTACTCCCCGGATCATTTAATAGAAATTCCATTCTTTCAGTTGCTCAGATAAAAGAATCTTAAAATTGTGCCTACCTTCTCTTTTTCTCCCTTATCCTGCATTGAACCCATCAACAATCCTGCCCTCTCCTCTTTCAAAACATATCCAGAATCTGACCACTTCTCATCACCCCAACTGCCACCATCCTGAGCCACCACTATTTTTTGTTGGGATTATTACAATCACCTCATAATTAGTTCCTTTACTTTTACCCTCAACCCTCTTATAGGGTACTCTCACACTGAACCAGAAGATCGTTTTAGAATGAACATAAGGTTTTTTTTTTCTTCTTCTTCTTAAATCCTCACATAGATTTCTATCTCCTTCATCAAAGCAGCTTAGATCCTTACCATGGCCTCATTGGTCCTAAGTGAGCTTACATCCCCCCATTGTTTCTTGACTCATCTCCTATCACTTAATTCTTGCTCTGCCCCAGCTGCTCACACTGGCCTCATTGTTCCCCTCCAATACAGTGAGCACATTCGTACTGCAAAGCCTCAGTATGTGTTGTTGCATCAGCCTGGAACGCTCCACACTTGTCTGCCCACATGACCTGCAACCTCACTTTCTTCTGGTCTCTGGTTTTTTTTCTTTTTTCTTTTTTTTTTTTTGACAGAGTGTCTCTCTTGTTGCTGAGACTGGAGTGCAGTGAAGTGAACTTGGCTCGCTGCAACCTCCAAGTTAAAGCAATTCTCCTGCCTCAGCCTCTGGAATAGCTGGGATTATAGGTGCCCAGTATCACACCTGGATAATTTTTTATACTTTTAGTAGAGACGGGTTTCACCATGTTGGTCAGGCTGGTCTCGAATGCCTGACCTCAGGTGATCCACCTGCCTTAGCCTCCCAAAGTGCTGGGATTATAGGTGTGAGCCATGGGGCCTGACTTCTTCTGGTCTCTGCTGAAGTGTCACCTCCTCAGGAACTTCCTGGACCCTCCTATGGAAGACACCACTCAGGTCTCTAGGTCCCTCAGTGATTTATTCATCATCATAGCCCTTACCAACACCTGCCCCATTAAATATTTCTTTGCTTGTTTAATGTCTGTTTCTCTCCACTAGAGTATACACTTCTTAAGGTCATGAACTTCATTTCTGTTGTTCAGAGCTGTACTACTCTGTGCCTGGAATGATGCCTGAACCATAATAGGTGCTTAATAAATGCCTGCTGAATGAATGAACAATGATGATGAATAGACTGTTTTTCAGGTAGGCAAAATAGTTTGCACTGGGAAGTACTGGGATATGATGTTGGAAAGTCAGAATGAATATAAATTGTAAAAATTTATTAAAGGGAAGAGTATAGATTTTGTTGTATAAGTCATATGTAACCATTAAAACTTCTTGAGTGGGTCATTACATGCTGAATATCAAATTTTGGGATGAGCAATCTGGTGAAACATTGCAGGGTGGATTCTGAAGTTGGTTGGAGATTTCTTAGTATTCTGGGCTTTAGGCCCCATGTCATAAATACAGGCCTTAGAAGAAACTAACTATAAGTTGAAATATACCTAACATTTCAAAGACTCACACTTTTTAAAATGGGATAAGAATGTCTAAGTCATTGGCATCATGTTAAGGCCCAGTCTGTAGGTTTGGACAGCACCTGCTTGAACACAGATATCCAGAGTGAGATAAGAAAAAAAAAAAAAATTAGCTATTGAGAGGGGATAGTTTCCTCAGTGTTCGACACAGCTGCCTGCTAGAAACATGAATCCATTTTCCTGTTTCCTTCTGACCAATTACTTTAGACCAGTTGGATGGCATTCCTTACCTGTGCTCAGCAGAACAGCCAGATGTTTCTGGAATAAAAGGTATGATCCTCAAGAGGAGAGGAGCAGAACGGGTGAGCAGTGATGAAAACTTGTGGGGGGATGTTTTCACCAGGTTGAAAAGGCAGTCAAGAGAGCTATGACTACGGGACCCAGCAGTCCTTGAGCAAAAAGGTAAAGAGAGGGAAATATAGCCCTGGGGACTCTCTGTGCCTTTCCTCTGGAGTTTCCGTGTTTTACTTAAGTGACTGGTTTATCTTTATAAGGTGCTCTCTTCTTAAATGTTACCCCAAGATCCTGAGATTTATCCATCTTTGACTCCAGAGATTATTTATCTGCTTTCTTGAAGATCTAAAATTTCACCAGTGTAGGAGCTGACTCTCTTTCCTGACATTGGGTTTTAATAGCAGGTAAATCAGTTGGAAGAAGTTTGGTTGTCATTGCTGTCCTGTTAGAAAAAGATTCTCATTTGAAAGTAATGCATCTTGACTAGATATGACTGCAGTAAGAATTTTAATGATCGTATCATCATATTTTTATAAGATTATAAAACTCCTGCTTCTGTGACACTAAATATTCAAATGCTGCCCTCTCACTGAGGCTTTCTGTGGCCTCTAACCTTATCATTAGTGATTCTCTGCAGATTCACAGAGTAAGCAGTTGACCCATCAGTGATTGCAAAACATTTGGAAAATGTCTGGAAAAGCAGCTATCATTTGTTTCCCATGAAATAGTCATTTTCAATGTGAATGATGCAAAATATTAAGACAAAAGGAAAATGATTATATGAGCTACATAGAACATGTGGGAACTGGTAGAGAATTTTATCATGTTTAAGAAATCCTTGTCCTTAACATTTTGGAATATGGGAACACCTAGGTTGCTCTAAAAATAAAATAGCTATGTGATATATGAGTTATCAACCATAGAGTCTGAAACAAGAAAGAAACGGACTCAAGAGATACATAGAGGGCAAAATCAAACATATTGATTATAGATCAGATATGGGAAATGGTGAAGGAAAAGAAGGGGGCAAAATGAGTCCTAAATTTTTGACTTGCCCAGCTGGATGGAAAAGTGAACTTGCTCTGAGATATGTGTATTGGAAGAGGATTAGGTTTAAAGGGAATGATCATGAGCTGAGCATTGAACTGGCTGAGTGTAAAATCATTTGAAAGAATTCAAGTGCAGAAGTTGATGCGGCACTTCCAGATATGAGTCACAAGTTCTGAGGAGAAATAAGAGCTAGAATTATAAATGTGAGTCATGCATAGAAGTGAAAATCAGCCATGAGAGAAGTGGGAGAGTGTTCAAGTCAGAAGCAATACTGAGAAGTTCCCTAAGACAAGAGAGAGCATCCTTGAATTAAGAAAATGAGAGATCTTCAGACAGCCTGGAGCAGAGTGCCTGGGCAACATGATGGGTGACGAAGAAGAAAGGGAGATTGGGGCCAGATCACGCCAGGCCCTGGAGTCTTGAAGATTTCTGAATTTAGTCAAACAGTGATGAGATTGACATGGAGAGGTGATATAATCAGCGTTACTTTCAAATGATTATCAAGACTATTTATTGCATAAAGGACTAAAGGTGCTATTTGTTGTCTTCTTGAGGAAGAATCTATGCCGGCACTTAGGTACATAATTCTCTAGAACCTTCTTCTGTTGGCTCTGAGCCATAACTTCTCCACTTATGCAGTTCTACTGCCACTGTCCACAACATTATCCACCCTGAAAGGAGATGAGAAAACCTTTCCCACTAATGTTGCCCTGTTTTTAGATTACAAAATCACTATCTCTGCCTTTGGATTCAAAAAGAAGTTCCATGAGATAGAAGAATATTTTAATTTCATATTGCAGCACTTTCAAGGTATCTTCTGGTTTACCTTGGAAGCCTGGGACTTTACTCTTCAGAGTAAATCTTTAAAGGTATAATTTCAAAATAAAATATGAACATCTTATTCACAATTTCCTTGCAGTTAAGTAAATGAATAAAATGGGCTTTAATTATTTCGTTATGAAAATCCAGTTTTCCCCACTCACTTTAAGAAATTAGTTTTATTAAACCCAAATATCTGGGAATTTAAAAAGGAATAATCAGAATGTTCTTCTGTTTATTGAACATGTATTATATATCATATGTGGTACTAAGTTCCTTTATTTATGTTTACCAAGTCCTACTGGGTATCAGCTACTAACTCCAATAGGTAGAGTTGTCCCAACCTCTAGCGGACAATCTCCTCAGCCAAATGTCAGACAGGTATAGTCATTTACCATGCAAGAGCCTCAAGAGAAGAACATAGAACCAACCGAAACTTAATCTATAACTTCCATCCCCAAATGTATCAGCATCATTAATGACATATTCCTCTTCTAGTCTTTCCAGATACTATTATAAAAGTGTTTGAAATATACCTTTCCACATACCTGTTTCTATCTGTGCTTTTCCATTTCATCAAGTCCGTTTTTGATCATCTGGGAATGAAATCTGGCTGCTTGAACTAAGGAAACAATTCTTTATAGGAACACTCAATCATTTATCCTAATAGGGATTTGATTTTACCTGAAATACAAAGAAACATTGCAAGAAAGGGAACAATGTAAGGACTGCGAGCAATTCTATTATAAGTTTTCATTCTCAACATATATCATTCTCAATAAGTCACTTATTTTTTTTTTCATTTAACTAAAATGTAAGGACATGCCTGCTCTGCTTGGTGCACTGTAGCTCCTGAGCAGTCTAACTACCTGATGCAGAATTGATGCGCAAGTGGTGAACCCGGTGTGCATACCATAATAGTTAAGAGTCCCGATTTGGGAGCCAGAACGCCTGGATATGAATTCTGATTCCAACATTTATAAGCCATGTAACTTTGGGCAAAATACTTAGCTGTGCCTCAGTTTCTCTCCATATGTAAAATGGGGAAATATAGAGTTGCTATGAATAGTACGAATGTTATGAATAGTGACTTAATATTTATAAAATGCTTAAAAGAGTGATTGGCACAATGTAAGGGCTTGTTAAATTTTAAAAAACTTTAATTTTTATCTGTTTCAAATAACCACAGATTTTCAAAGGCATTATTAATAGTTCTTGAAATAGAACCTTTCCATCACCTAAGGGCCTGCCCTCCCCACTCATCACCCTTATGGAAGTGTAACTAGTTTAAAAAGCTATGGTAAGGCTCTGTAATCTCAACAAGATCAGAAAGCACCATTCCTGAACTCCAAGAAATATTTCAGAAGAAATGTAGCCAATCTGAATTTGAACTGGCACTCAGATTCACTAACTTGGATGTTTTCTCACATTTTGGGATCATGGAGATGTCTGCATGTTCCTGTGTTTTAGATCTATAGCAATTTACTCTATGGCTTCAGAGTTCCCTTTAAAATGAAGGTAAAATCATTCTGATGGTATACAGTATCATACCCATCTACTTTTTTTTTTATTTATATGGCACACTTACATAAATGCACACACAACCTTCTCTGCCAACAGCATTTGTACAGTGTGCAGAAATCTTGAGAACAGCTTTTCTGCCAGGGTTACCACAATGTCCCATTTATTTTCCACTCAGGCCTGGGAAAGTCTACAAAGGAACACACTAGAAATTTGTGCCAAAACAGCTTAACTTAAGTCCGCCTCTTTTTCATGATCATTTTTAAAGACTAAATGTCAGTTCCTCCTCAACCTACTAAAGCAAACTACCTTTCTGTGAAGGACCACGGTCTTCAGGTGAAAATGGTCTATGGTAGACAGTTCATGTTTGAGGTCATTTTTGAAGTAAAATGTCCCTAAAGAGGACTACATTTACTGCAGAAGAATTGTAGAATTGCCGTATGAAGGAAGATTTCAATACACAAGAAACAATATTTTCTTGTTCCACAAAGATGAAGTAATTTGCCAAGTTCAAAAATGAAATTATTTAGAAAGAGTTTAGAAATATTTTCTGACCATCCATTGTCAAGGACTTCAGCAAAATTCTCAGGAATAACAATTTTTTTTCCTATTCATGAAAGTTTAAGTAATTTTAGGAGTCTTTGAGGAACTCCTTCAACCTCAAATTTAAACATTTAAGAAGTAACATGTCTATTTTAAATGTAATATCAAATATGTTCCAAACTCATTCACTTGATCAGTTTAGTCTAGAAGTATTCACAGTATTCACTTGGGTTTTTAAATTTGCTTTACTTTCATGGTTTATGTCTTATCACTGTTCTAGTTTCTAACTACCTTTCAAACATTTTTTTAATTTACAAAGCTAAGGCCAAGTCTATACTAGCAAATTGAAGTTGAAAAGTAAGGCCCTTTGGGGATAATTTCAAAGGAAAATATTTTCTAGTTACTAGCTTTTACATATTATTGATAAATACTCTCTGATTTTCTAAGTTCTCAACTTTATGTTCAAGTTTTGACCCAGACTTCACTAGGGAGACCTGTCCTAAATCCTAGTATAATATGACAAACTCTGTCTCACTTAAAATTCTTTATGCTAACTAAGATTCTCTTGTATTTTCAGTAGATGTATTTCAAGTCTAATTATAACTGCAGTATTTACACAAAAGTATTTTCGTAGGGCCCTGACTTTTTTCAGAAACTTTATTGAAAAAAAAAAGCCAGCTTAATATATCACCATAGATTAAAAATGTAATAACAATAAAAAATATGAATATGCAAAATCATTATAAGCATGTCCTAAGATATTAGATAATGATTACTTTTTTAAATGTTTAAGCTAGATATATCTCAAGATAACCAGCTTCTCTATTTTATGCCACCTCCTTTTCACTTTTAAATTTATATTCCCTTTATATGCCTTTGAAAAATGGGAATAAAGGTGCATGTTTATTTTAACCTTTAAATTATAAACCAAAATTCTATCATTTTGCCTTCACTTCAGTGAATTCTGGCTTCCAAGTGGAAAAAGAAAAAATGATCCCTGAAATTTTCGATTTGGCCTGGCATTTGCAGCTAAGCCTTGCCTTTTTCCTGTTGTTCATAAACAATATCAAAAATGCCAACATCCAGTAAGACACACTGTGTCTGTAGTGGATTAATACAAAAGAGAGACCCCTCATTGGTCTTGTCTGAACACAGAAAAAAAAGACATGAATAGTTTCAAACCTCAAAAGTGACCAAGTATCCCCCTATCTGTACCACATGAGTGGATACTGCTTCTTCGCCAGTTATACCCTTGCCCTCTCTAGTCTTCCCCGCACTAGATCAAACTTACTAAGATGCTTAACTATAGGATTATACCAACTTTCTGACATTACTCATCCAATTCAAAGCAAAGCCCTGCTTCCAAGAACTCTTCTCCAAGTCACCTAACACAAGCCCAACTACTCTGGTAATGCCTAACACCTTCTTGCTGAGAGGCCCACCATTTCCTTGGTGTATGCTCTTCCTCACTGCAACAAGTTAAAAAACAGCCTATGCAACCACAACCACAGTGGTGTGCCTGGTGGCCTTAGGCTGGAGGGCATTAACACAAGCAAGACCTTAGCTCCAGAACATGTTTTAAAACAGCTTCACTTTTGGCAGAAATAACTTTCAGCAGTCACATTGTGTGGAAAAAGTCCAAATCCTATGTTGGAGTCCTTCTAATCAATTCGTGACAGTTTCATGAAAACTTGTATTTCTTATAACTCTTTATGAAAAAGAGAACCAGGACCTCATACTAGCTAGGCCTTTTAACCTTTGTTTAGATCTCTGTGGGAAGTGCCCCACAGATATGTGGGCAAAGATGAGGGTGAACCTACTTGAAAGTCCAAAAGTCCAAAAGAATGCCTCCAATCATCTTCAGGAGAGGAGGGATTGACCTGGTTGCCCACATGTCCATGGTCCTAATGTAGATGTTTGTGTAGCGGGGGGGCAGGAGGATTTCATTTTTCCTAACTTTGGTACACAGTAAAAGTTATCTTGCCCCCTCCCTCCCTCCTGCCCTCTCCTCCCTTTTTTCTTTCTTCCTCCATCTTTTATCTTTATCTCTCTCCCTTCCTCTCTCCTTTTCCAACTTCCTTCCCCTTTCCTTTATAATATGCCTTTACAGTCCAGGGAATGAATGCTATGAAACACTGTAAATTTTTGTCTTAAACAATGCCTATTTCTT
>NW_016806724.1:407054-427816 GCF_001698545.2 Rhinopithecus bieti
AAAAAAAAAAAAAAAAAAAAAAGCCCATTTTATAAAATTCATACACAAATAACATACAAAAAGTCAAAAAATATACAAACATGATTTGGTAGCAGAGTAGCTGAATGATCTCTCATCATTTAAAAAAATATGTTGAAATATTTTCAATTATTTCGTTTTATAACTTCTAATAAAAAACGACCAGTTTTCTAAAACTAGCCTCTCCTTTAGGCTCTTCCCTTTCTTGAACAAACACACCTCTTTCAATTTACCTTTTAGAGTGGTGTAAATTGTTTTAATATGCATAAGGAAGTAATAGGATTCAAAGTCAAAGAAAATGAAGCTGTTCTGTTTCCTCTTTGCAGCCTGGACTGCTGCATCCTCTTTAAGAACACCTCACCGGCCGGGCGCCGTGGCTCAAGCCTGTAATCCCAGCACTTTGGGAGGCCGAGACGGGCGGATCACGAGGTCAGGAGATCAAGACCATCCTGGCTAACACGGTGAAACCCCGTCTCTACTAAAATACAAAAAACTAGCCGGGCGACCTGGCGGGCGCCTGTAGTCCCAGCTACTCGGGAGGCTGAGGCAGGAGAATGGCGTGAACCCGGGAGGCGGAGCTTGCAGTGAGCTGAGATCCGGCCACTGCACTCCAGCCTGGGCGACAGAGCGAGACTCCGTCTCAAAAAAAAAAAAAAGAACACCTCACCAATGCACTTTAGATAAGAGTGTTGAACCTATTGCAAGGCACAGAGCAGATTCTCCCTGTGTCTTTTCATAAGGTTCAGATTTCATTCTGTGCCAGGAGTTATACATCACTCTCAATGGTGTGTCTCCAGAGCTGACTGAGGAAAGTGCAGAAAAACTACCGTTAACAAGGGAGTAATTACATTCAGCCTAAATTAATTATTGGCCGCTCAGGACTGGTGAGCAAGGGCCACACAGATGGCCTCTGACTCAGTTCCCACCTTTGAGGAAAGAAATATTCCAATATAGTGCACATGACTGCATAAGATAACAAGAGGCAGGCTATTTCTGGTCTACTGGTCTTGAAGTTACCATATTTGTTAATATGACATGGGGCTTATTTGCGTTAACACTGTAGGTACATTGTATTTTTTAGGGAAAAAAATGAATGATAGTCACTTGGGATGGAGGTCATTTCACGGCAGTCAGCATTAGGACCAGCAAAGTCAAGCCAGGGACCTTTAAAATGCAATTCAGTCGAAAGAACAGGTCATGGATCAGTGAACAGGTGATGGAAGGTGTTCGTGAGGAATTTAGATTAGCAAAAAATACAAACAAACCACAAGAATCAGGGAAGAGAGAAATCAGGACAACCTGGAGAGCAGGAAGCCAAGGTCTTGGCAGGGTGGCAAGGATGACACTTATAGGACCTGGAGACTATACGCCATGAAGGCAAGGACTAGGATTCTATTTACTCTGTGTCCTCAGAAGCCAGCATAGTTGGCACACACCACATGTCAGTAAACTTTTGTTGAATTAATCAGTCAGTTTCATCTATTATTCATTTATGAAATAGCATGCTCTTGCTAGAGATCTACATAGAATTAGTTCAACTTAATAAATATTTTAGAGTTCCTACTCTGTACTAGGCACTATGATAGATACTAGAAAATAATATATAAGCCAGGCTCCTGTCCTCAAGGAATTTGCAATATAGTGTCTGAGGCTGAATGTAAAAAGTAATTATTAGTCATTATGATAACTGTAATAACAGAAGTATGGAGATGATAAGTGGCCAAACAAAAAACTGCCTACTGGTGCTGTCAAGGAGGAGCTGCCCAGAAGTCATTTTAAAGTATATACAGATAGGAGTTGATTGGATGGAAAGTGGGGGAAAAGCACAGTGGGAAAAAGAAACATATATACAGGCAGAGGGGCCCAAACAACATAGCAAGTTCATGGAAGAAGTAGTTCAGTGTTGCTGGAGAGTAAACAATCTGAAAAAAAATCAAGAAAGTAATCTCATTTACAATATCTACAAATAAAATAAAATACCTAAGATTTAACTTCTTATCCAAAAAAGTGAAAGATCTCTACAATTAAAGCTATAAGATCCATCAATGGATAAACTGATAAAGAAGATGTGGTACTTACAGACAATGGGGTACTATCCAGTCATAAAAAAAGAATGAGGTGCTGTCATTTGCAACAACACGGATAGAACTGGAGGTCATGATACTAAGTGAAATAAACCAGGCATAAAAAGACAAATATCACATGTCCTCACTTATTTGTGGGATCTAAAAGTCAAAACAATTGAATGTGTGGTGGTAGAGAGTAGAAGGGCGGTTACTAGAGACTGGGAAGAATAGTGGGTGGGTGGTGGTGGAGAGGTGGGGATGGTGGTGGAGAGGTGGGGATGGTGGTGGAGAGGTGGTGGTGGAGAGGTGGGAGAGGTTAAAGTGTATGAAAAAACAGGAAGAATGAATAAGACTTAGTATCTGATACCACAACAGTTACTATAGTCAATAATAATTTAATTGTACATTTTAAAATAACTTAAAGTATAATTGGGTTATTTGTCACACAAAGGATAAATGCTTGAGAGAACAGATACCCCATTTTACATGATACGATTATTACACATTTCATGTCTATGTCAAAACATCTCATGTACTCCATAAATATATATACCTACATACCCACAAAATTAAAATTAAATATTAAAAAAGAAAACTGTAAAACAGTAATGAAAGAAATGGAAGCATACACCAAAAGTAAAATCACATTCCATGTTTATGGATTAGAAGAATCAATATTATTAAAATGTTCATGCTACCCAAAGCAATCTATAGATTCAAGGCAATCCCTATCAAAATACTAATGACATTCTTTATAGAAATAGAAAAAAATCCTAACATTTATATGGAACCACAAAAGATGCAGAATAGCCAAAGCTAGCCTTAGCAAAAGAATAAAACTGGAAGAATCACATTACTTGAGTTCAAATTATATTGCAGAGTTATAGTAATCAAAACAACAAAATACTGGGTGTAAAAACAGACACATAGACCAGTGAAACAGAACAGAGAACCTGGAGACAAGCTCATACATCTACATTGAACTCCTTTTTGACAAAGGTGCCAAGAATATACACTGGGAAAAATTTCTTTCATAAATGGTGGTGGAAAAATTGGATATCCATATGCATGAGAATGAAGCTAGATGACTATCTCTTGCCATATACAAAAAACACCAAACAAATAAAAATTGATTGGAGACATAAAAGTAAGACCTCAAACTATGAAACTACTAAAAGAAAACATTGGGGAAACTCTCCAGGACATTGGACTGGACAAAGATTTCTTGAGTAATACCCCACAAGCATAGGCAACCAAAGTAAAAATGTACAAATGGGATCACATTAAGTTAATAAGCTTCTGCACAGTAAAGGAAACAATCAGCAAAGTGAAGAGAACCAGCAAAATGGAGGAAAATATTGCAAAGTATCCATCTGACAAGGGTTTAATAACTGGAATATATAGAAGCTCAAGCAGCTCAATAGGAAAGAAATCTAATATCATAATTTTAAAATGGGCAAAAGATATGAACAAATATTTCTCAAAAGAAGACATATAAATGGCAAAAAGGTGTATGAAAAGATGTTCAATATCATTGATCATCAGAGAGATGCAAATCCAAACTACAATGAGATATCTCACCCCAGCTATTGTTGTTGCCTGTCTTTTGAATAAAAGCCATTTGAACTAGCAAGGATGTGGAGGAAAGGGAACCCTCATGCACTGTTGGTGGGAATTTAAATTGTACAACCCTTATGGGGAACTGTCTGTGTTCCTCAAAAAACTAAAAATAG
Organism: Rhinopithecus bieti; assembly: GCF_001698545.2. Classification (NCBI taxonomy): domain Eukaryota; kingdom Metazoa; phylum Chordata; class Mammalia; order Primates; family Cercopithecidae; genus Rhinopithecus; species Rhinopithecus bieti. The sequence continues at coordinate 410,872 of NW_016806724.1, forward strand.
AGCTACCATATCGTATTTGTCCATTTTTGCACTGCTATGAAGAAATACCTGAGACTCTAGGTAATTTATAAAGAAAAGAGGTTTAATTGGCTCATGCTTCTGTAGGCTGTATAGGAAGCATGGCAGCATCTGCTTCTGGGGAGGCCTCAGGGAGCTTTTACTCATGGCAGAAGGCAAAGTGGGAGCAAGCACCTTACATGACAGGAGCAGGACCAAGAGGTGGCAGGAAGGTGTATGCTACACGTTTTTAAACAACTGCATCTCATGATAACTCATTATCACAAGAACAGCACTGAGGAGATGATTCTAGACCATTCATGAAGGATCCATCCCCGTGATCCAATCACTGAGGGGTGGCCATGTGGCCCCACCTCCAACACTGAGGATTACAAGTGAATATGAGATTTGGGTAGGGACACAGATCCAACCCATATCACATATGATCCAGCAATACCACTGCTAGATATATACCCAACAGACAGAAAATAAGTATATTGAAGAGACAGCTGCACTCCTATGTTTATTGCAGCACTATTCATGATAGCCAAGATTGGGAAGCAACTCAACAGATGAATGGATAAAGAAAATGTGATACATATACACAATACTATTCAGCCATAAAAAATGAGATCCTGTCATTTGCAGCAACACAGACAGAACTGGAGGTCATTATGTTAGGTGAAATAAGCCAGGCACAGAAAGACAAACTATGCTTATTCTCACTTATTTAAGGGATCTAAAAATTAAAGCAGCTGAACTCATGGAGATAGATAGTAGAATGATGGTTACCAGAAGCTGGGAAGGAAGGATAGTCCGGTGCTGGGGGGGAGTGGCATGTTTAATGGGTACAAAAATCTAGTTAGAATGAGTAAGATTTCATATTTGATAGCACAACAGGGTGATTACAATAAACAATAATTTACTGTACATTTTAAGATTACCAAAAGAGTATAATTGTATTGTTTGTAACACAAAAAAGGATAAATGCTTTTGGTGATTCATACCTCATTTACCCTGATGTGGTTATTATGCATTGTATGACTGTATCAAAATGTGACATATACCCCATAAATACATACACCTACTATGTACCCACAAAAGTTAAAATTAAAATAAAACAGAGAAAAAAACCAATACTGCTAGAGAGACACTCATGGCAAGATGAGGATGTAAGGAGCTTGAGCTTGGACATGGATAATGAGGAAACATAGTAGCACTGAAAGTAGAGAAGGATCAGATTTGTAATTTAATAAGACAATTCACCTAACAGATAAAGAAAAGATGGGAGAGGGAGAAGATTTTAACACCAAAGTTCATGCTAGAGATGGGAAGACACAGAAGTAAGACAGTGGCAATCAAAATGACCAGGAAGAGTTATATTTAAGAGATACCTAAGAGATGAGATTTAATGTTTAATTGGATATGACCAGGGAGGGAGAAAATAGACTAAAAATATCTTTGCTTTCCAGGCTTGGGAAATTGGGTGAATGTTGAATTGTCAATTGGGCTAAAGCAAATTGAGTGAAGTCACTGGGGGAGAGGGGAATAGATAATGAGTTGTTTAGGACATGTCGAATTTGACAACTAACAGGACATTTAAGTGGAAATTTTTAGTAGGCAATTTGATTTCCAGGCAACGTTTATGTCAAAAACAGTTTGGAAAGTTATCATGATATAGGCAAAAGTTGAAGACAAGAGGATGAATGGGATCATCTAGCAGGGGATATAGATTGAGAAAATAAAAGAATTATGGATAAACCCTGGTGAATACTTACATTTAGGTGATGGGTAAAGAAAGAAAAATTAGTGAAGAAAATGAAGAAAGGAAGGAAGGAAGGAAGGAAGGAAGGAAGGAAGGAAGGAAGGAAGGAAGGAAGGAAAGAAAGAAGGAAGGAGGAAGGAAGGAAGGAAGGGAGGGAGGAAGGAAGGGAGAGAGGGAAAGAGAGAAAGAAAGAGAGAGAAAAAGAAAGAAAGAGAAAGAAAGAAAGAAAGAAAAGAAAAAGAAAGAAAGAAAGAAAGAAAGAAAGAAAGAAAGAAAGGAAAGGAAGGAAGGAAGGAAGGAAGGAAGGAAGGAAGGAAGGAAGGAAGGAAGGAAGAAAAAGAGAGAGAGACGTGGTGCACGTCTGTAATCCCAGCTGCTTGGGAGGCTGAGGTAGGAGAATCGCTTGAACCCAGGAAGCAGAGTTTGCAGTGAGCCGAGATCACGCCACTGCACTCCAGGCTGGGTAACAAAATAAGACTCCAGTCCCCCCCGCCAAAAAAAAGAAGATAAAAGAAACAAAAGAAAATTATGCTAGCATTTTAATAATTGTCATAGTCTTCAAATGACCCATAACCATTTTCATCTTTAGCAAGGTTATCTTTTTCAAGAGGTCTCCTTAAATACAATACAGCGAAAATCCAGTTTTTATCCTTCCACCTTGTCATAAACTCCCAGTATAATAATTGTATTGTATATTCTACAAGTAATTCACTAATAAGTAAAAGGCAAACTAGTTGGAGCACCTGTGTTTCAGACTTTTGGAAATGCATCACTTCTAGCCCTGCTAGAATTTAATTTGCCCAGTTTAGTAACTAGCATGGGCTGTTGCACAACTTATTTGTTTATAATAATTAGCCATTGATCATAAATTATGCTACAGTTGTTGAGTTAGCTCACTAGTCATTACCTGAGTAGCAAGATGTAAATCTAAGCTCAGAGGTCATCATTTCTTACTCAGCAAGAAAACCCACCTCCTCAATAGTCATTCAAAATCTGTGCAAACTGCCTTTCTAATGCCAATAGATATCATAATCATGTATCTAACTTTCTTTTTTTTTTTCTTTATTATACTTTAAGTTCTAGGGTACATGTGCATAACGTGCAGGCTTGTTACATATATATACTTGTGCCATGTTGGTGTGCTGCACCCATCAACTCGTCAGCATCCATCAATTCATCATTTATATCAGGTATAACTCCCAATGCAATCCCTCCCCCCTCCCCCCTCCCCCTGATAGGCCCCAGTGTGTGATGTTCCCCTTCCCGAGTCCAAGTGATCTCATTGTTCAGTTCCCACCTATGAGTGAGAACATGCGGTGTTTGGTTTTCTGTTCTTGTGATAGTTTGCTAAGAATGCATGTATCTAACTTTCAAAGTGAGAAGTCTACATTATTACTTATCTGTTGAGATTTTGTTGAATCTGAAGATCAACTCTAGGAAAATTAATATATTTATATTATTGAGTATTCTATTTAATAAACACAGTGTATTGTTCCATATTTACTTATCCATTTATTTACCCAACATCTTTTGTGTTGTTAAATGTCCTTAAATGTTGAAGGACAATTGGATTGTTTCAACTCTGAACTATTATTAATAAAATTGATATTAATATTGTATAAAACTCCTTGTGTGTATATCCATTTTTATTTCTTTCGGGTAAACATCTAGATGCATAATTGTGGTATGATATGTTAAAACAAACAACAACAACAAAAAACCTTTGCCTACCCAAAATAAAAGTTTAAGAATTTTAGTTTTATGTTTAGGTCTCTGATTGCTTTCAAGTAAATTTTCTACTTGGTATGAGATAAAGATTGAGACTTGTTTTAATTTTATTTCCATATGGAAATCTAGGTGTTCCATCTTCGTTTGTGGAAAATATTATATATTCCTCCTTTTTAAACTATCTTGGTAAAATATAAGTGTGGATCTATTTCTTGACTCCATCTGTTCCATTAAGTTTTATATGTATTCTTATATCCCCATCACTGTCTTCATCATAATAGCTTTATCAAATGTCTTTAAATCAGGTAGTGAAAAAATCTTCCAACTTTGCTTTTTTCAATATTCTAGGTTATTGTCATCTCCAAATAAATTTTAAAATCAGCTTTGTTTCTACAAAAAACAAAAAACAAAACCATGTCTTTAGCTTTTTAACAGATTGTGATTGTGATTGACCCTAAAGATCAATTTGGGGAGAATTGATACTTTAACATATTGAGACTTTCAATCCATGAGCATGAGTATTGGTTATTTATTGCTGTGTATAGTATATAACTAGTATATAACTGCCCCCAAATTTAGTGGTTTGAAATAACAAAGATTTATCACCTCATGTTTTCTGTGGCTTGAGAATTTGGGAGAGGCTTTGAGGGATGGTTGTGGCTCAGAGTCTCTCATGAGGTTGCAATCAAGATGTCAACTGGGGATAAAGTCACCTAAAGGCTTGACTGGGGCTGAAGAATTGTTGCCATGCACATCAGTGGGTGTTGACAAGAGCTCTCCAATTACTCACTGGCTGTTGGCAGGAGACATTAGTTCTTCACCATGTAGACCTCTCAATAGGGCTTCTTGAGTGTCCTCATGGTCACGGCATGATTCTCACAAATATAGACCACATCCAAAGGAAGAGGAAATAGAATTCAACTCTGGAAGGGAGGAATATCAACAAATTTGTAGACATATTTTAAAACCACCAAGGTATATTTCTCCATTTATTTAGGTATTTAGTTTTTCTTAGTAACGTTCTGTAACTTTCAGTGCACAGACTTTCACATACTTTGGTAAAAGTATGCCTAAGGACTTTGGGTTTTTTGATACTGCTACAGATGCATTTTTCCTCCCATTTTTTTTCATCACTAGTATATAAAAATAAAATAATGTTTGTATTTTGACCTGATATCTTGTGACAGTGCTAAATTCGTTTAATAAAAATGGAAGCTTTTCTATTGATTGCTCAGGTTTTTCTACATACACAATCATTTTGTCTGAAAATCCATAAATGTGCCATATTAGAGTCAGGAAACAGAACCCATATCAATTATTTTAACAAAAGTGTACATACATTATGAATTGAAGATCTGAAAGACAAAAAATAGAGCACTAATGCATGATAGAGATAGCAATAACAGGAAAGTAAAACAAGTGAACTCATAGACACAGAGGATAGAATGGTAGTTGCAAAGGTTTGAGGAGGGAAGGAATGGGGAGATGTTGGTCAAAGGGTGCAAAATCTCAACTAGACGGGAGAAATATATTTCATTTTTAGATCTGTTGTGTAGCATAGTGAGTATAGTTCCTAATATTTATCGTGCATTTTAAAATTACTAAGAATGTAAATTTTAAATGATCCTACCACAACAATGTTTAGTATTTGAGGTGATGGATGTGTTAACTAGCTTATTTAATGTTTCCACATTGTGTTCATAAATTATAACATCATTTTGTATTCCATATATTTATACAATTATAAGTTGTCAACTTACAATAATATTTTTAAAGATAGCACCTACTACACCCAAGACTTGAGGGTACTAAACAGAAGAGATTAGAATTTATAAAATGTAAAAGCTTAGAGGAGTGACCCTAGGGCATCAAAATTTGGACTTCTGAGAAATGAATGCTGCTCAGTTGGCGCTAATGTCTCTGAGTTTGAAGGAAGGTACCCTTGATCCTGTAACCCCAGTTTCTGAGAAAAGGGTGGCAGCTGGCTGGTTCTGGTGTCTCTGAGGGGGCACAAGCAGGCTAGTTCTTCCAAGAGTTGAAAAATTGCAAACTGGATTCAACTATTGTGACTGAAATGAACTGCCATAGTTGGTGTCAGTAAGTGAGCCTGAGATGTTATTGGCAGGAATGGGAAGTAAACAGGAAGTTCACATAATGCAAACAGGAATAAACAAGTCCCTCATCCTCCTCCAGTATTGCGCACTCCCTCTAGATGTATAACATACTCTTCTCTTGATTCATTCATAGCACTTGCTTCCCTAGATTTATAGCACCCTCTGTTGGCTCCATTAGAAGAATTAGCAGGTTGCCAATTGACGAAACAGAAATGTGGAGAGACCTCAAAATTACAAGCAGAATTCATAAGAATGCTATGCTTACTAAGTAGCAATACTACCTTAATATATGGCATATTGACAAGGAACCCAGGAGGAATTTGGGAGGTTTCAAACCCAAATACGATTGCTCTCCTCAGTACATTTGTCAAAGTGAAAAGCATCTGCAAAGCAGAGCAGAGATTTCAAAAGCCTTCAAGCTAATAATTACAGTTTAGGATCCATCCAGCTCTGAGTTGAAAACTGAATAGCCAGGTACATTCAGTTTTCTTATTAGTTAAGGGTAGACTGATTAGTACCACATCTTCAATTCAGCCTTGACTTACACAATCCCTGATTTATAGAGGGAATCAGACACCAGTAGATAGGCCAGGATCAAATGTGTGAATCTATTAGCTAAGATGTCTACAATTTTGCACATATACTGCTGGCATTCAAAAAGAATAAAGAAACTTGTTACAAAAACAGAACCTCATAACCAAAAGAAAAAGAGAGAGAGAGAGAGAGAGAGAAAACAAACAGTAATAACCAAACTAAAGATGATCCAAGTGTTGGAGTTAATCTGACAAGGACTTCAAATTAACTATTATTATCATGTTCAAGAATAGAAGGAAACATGGACAAAAAATGAACGGAAAGATAAAAGTAACTATAAAACAAAAATACAGCTTTACAAAAATTAAATGGACATTCTAGAATTGGAAAATACAATATCTAAATTAAGAAAAAAATTAGATGGTATTAGCAACAGATTATATGCAGCAGAAGGAGGATTGGTAAACTGGAAAAGAGCTTAACAAAAAATATCCAAATTGAAGTACACAGGGAAAATAATAAACCACAGGAAAGAATAGTGCAATAAAACAACATGGTCTAACATATATAAAATTGGAGTTCCAAAAGGAAAGGATAGGAAGGACAGGGAGGGAGTAAGATTTGAAGAGATAATGGCCAGTAATTTTCTAAAACCAATGAAGTCTCTCAACTCACAGGTTCTAAAAACTCAGTGAACCCCAAACAAGTTAAACCAAGCATGAGTACATAAAATTATATTAGATCAATTGTAATAATACTGCTGAAAACAAAAGTTACACAGAAAATATTTTTAAAGCAACCAGAAAAAAAAGACGCATAATCTTCTGGACTAGCTAGAGATTTTTTTAGATAGATAGATGATAGATGGATAGACGGATGATAGATAGATAGATAGATAGATAGATAGATAGATAGATAGATAGATAAAGTAGGTTTATTATGAGGGATTGGCTCATATGTTTATGGAGACTGGAAAATTCCACAATCTGCTGTCTACAAGCTGGAAGTCAAGGGGAGCCAGTGGTATAGCTTCAGTCCAAGCCCAAAGGCTAGAGAAACAGGAGTGCCAATGTTTGAGGCAAAAGTAGAGGATATCCCAGCTCAAGCGGAGGGAGCAAATTTGCCCTCCCCTCACCTTTTGTTCTATTTGGGCCCTCAGTGAGTTGGATGATGCCTAGTCACATTGAATGACGATCTTTTCCTGGTCTACTGATTTACCTCCAAAGGAGCAATAATAAACTGAGAACTGACCTCATAGAAAAGAATAGAGATAAAAGATACTGAAATGACATCCTTAAAATACTGAAAGAAAATAACCTTTAATTTAGAATTCTATATTCACAACAAATATCGTTCAATAATGAAAGTGAAATAAATATGTTCAAATGAACAAAACTAGTAAACATGCAGTAAAATAGACAATAAAGGGAATTTCTGAAGAACAGAAAGGTTATCTGAGTGTAAAATGTAAAATTTCAAAAAGAGTAAAGAGCAATAAAAATTTTAAATAAATATTGAGTAAATATTGTCTCCACCAATAATAATAATAGACTGTGTGGTCTGAGGTGTATGTCGAACTAAAATGCATAGCAATAACAATGCAAGAGGCGGAGAGGAGAATAAATGGAATTCAATTATTCTGAAATTCTCACATTATCAGGGAAGTGGTAGAAATAATAATTTATAATAGACCACAATAAGTCAAAATGCATGTTGTAACTTCTATGGAGATCACTGAAACAAGACTAAAAAAATGTATAACTATAAGGTTGAGAAAATAAAATGGTATATATAAAATATAAAAATATATTTTTAATATTTTAATTTAATTTTTTATAAAAATATAAAATATATTTATATATTTTATAAATATATAAAAAAATAGTAAAATATATTATTCATTCAAAAAATGCAAGGGAACTGAGAAAAAAAAGAACATGGAAAATTTATGTATGAGGCAATGGATATGCTAAAAATTTTAGACAATGTAATACATGTATCAAATATCACACTGCATCCCAATAAAATATCTTAATTATTATGTACTATGTTTATGCAATGTATAAGGTAGATGAATAATGATAAAGGAAAAGCCTACAATAATAAAAATATATAACTTATATTAAATATAAATTGGAAATAATAATAGAGATTATTATATTGGAATTATCAAAATTATATGATGCTTATGAGCTAGTACACGTGAAAGTAACATGAATGAATGAAAACATGTATATCATAAAAAATACTAATAAAATTATGTATAATTTATGCCTAGATCTTGGATACAGTATGCTTATAGGCAAGAACATTTACTTAACGCAAAAGGGATGTTTATATTATATAATGATAAGGAAATCATTCCACTTGAGAATTTTAAATCTCTGTGAATAAATAATATAGATGTAAAAGAAAGACACGAAAAAATAAAGAAAACTGAAAAGAAAAATTTTAAAGCATACATTCCTTGCTAGGACTTTGACATACTTCCTTCAATAGCTAATAAAACAAGCAGATAAAAAGTCAGTAGAGATATACAGGATTTGAATAAATAAGAAACTTGATGTAGTTGACATACAGACAACATTACACTCGACAATAAAATATACATATTATTTTCAGTATACATGGAACGTTTGTCAAAATAGATTCAATATCTGGCTATAAAGCAAACCTCAACAAATTCAAAGGACTAAAATCATTCAGAGTATGTTCTCTGAACATAATAGAATCAAGCTATACATAGATAATTTTTAAAAACTGTGAAATCCCTACTATCTTGGGTATTAAATAATATATTTCTAAATAACACATGGATCCAAAAAGAAATGGCAATAAAAATTTAAAATGTTTCAAAATCAAAGATAATTAATATATGTAATATTGAAAGTGGGAGAATGGTATCAAATGAGTTGTTTAAGGAAAATATATAGCCTTAAGTGCATATAGTAGAAGATTCTAAAAGATCAAAATTAATAATTTATGCTTTATCTCAAGAAGTTAGAAAAAGAACAGAAAAGTTAAATAACAAGAGAATAAAACAGCAAGAATTTAGAGGAGAAAAATCATTGAAGACAATAGTTGGTTCATTGAAGCTGTAAATAAAATTGATAAACCTCTAGAAAGACTAATAAAGAAAAGAGAGGAAAACAAATTACCAACAACAGGGATAGGAAGGGAACATGAGTATGGACTGTATAGACCTTAAAAGATAATAACAAATGTTTTTCTATCAATATATTTTGAACTCTAAGCCAAAACAGAAGTTTCCATTAGAAAACAAAACTTACTAAAACTGGAAGAATAGAGTCAAAATTATAAAATGATTTGCTTGATGTCTTACGAGATAGAATTTTTTTAAAAAATTATGTGTATTTATATATTTATTTATAAGTAGAAGAATCTCATTAGCCTTATGTAGTGGATTAAATGCTGGCCTCTCCAAAAAGATATGTGTACTTAGAATCTGTGAGTGTGACCTTATTTGGAAATAGGTTCTTTATAGATATAGTTAAATTAAGGCTTTCAAGATGAGATCATCCTGGATTATCTGAGTAAGCCCCAAAATCCAGCGACAAAGACTGGCCCCTGAAGTCTTTGGAGGAAGTGTGACCATGAAGACACATTGATTTTTAAACCTTCCAGTCTCTAAAACTATGAAAGAATAAATTTTCTATTGTTTAAAGTCACCAAATTTGTGGTTATTTGTTGTGGCAGCTACAGAAACTTATTATACCTCATATGTTTCCAATTTATTAAAACTGTTAACAAAAATCTTACAAAGAAAACTCCAGGATTAGATTGCTTCACTAATAAGCTCTTCCAGATATTTCAGGAGGAAATAATGTGAGTCTGACCCAAATTCTTTTAGATAATAGAAAGAAAGCAGAAGTATTTCTCAATTAATTTTGTAATTACAGCAAAACCATGATGCCAGTCCTTCCTGTGCCTCTTATGTGATGCCAAAACTTCAGAAGGACAATAAAATATAGGGAAACTAGAAACCAGTCTTTCTCATGAACATAAATTCAAAAGTAATAAAAAATTAGCAAATCAAACAAGTGTTTATTCTAGGACTATAAAGGTAATTTTAAAATGTGCATACTTCCATTCACAATAGCAAAGACATGGAATTAACCTAGGTGCTCCTCAACAGTTGACTGTATAAAGAAAATGTGGTACGTATACATGATGGAATACTACACAGTCATAAAAAATGAAATCATGTCCTTTGCAGCAAAATGAATACAGCTGGAGACCATTATCCTAAGTGAATTAGCACAGAAACAGAAAACCAAATATCACATGTTCTCACTTATAAGTGGAAGCTTAATTTTGGGTACACATGGACATAATGATGGGAACAACAGACACTGGGGACTCCAAAAGGGAGGATGGAGGCAGGGGGTACAAGGGCTGAAAAATTTCCTAGTAGGTACTATGTTCATTATGTGGGTGATGGGACCAACAGAAGCCAATCCTCAGCCATACGTAATAGCCATTGTAACAAACCTGCACATGTACCCCTGAATCTAAAATAAAAATGAAAATTAAAAAAAATCTGTATACTTAATTTAAAAGAGTATAAAATAGGTAAAACTAGCCTATAGGTTTAAAATTCAAGAATAGTTTTTATTTTGGAATATTTTATTGACTAAAGCAGGTCACGAGTGGCTTCTGGTGTACTGATAATGTCCTGTTTCTTGACCTGGGTGTTGATTACAAGAATGTGTCCATTTTGTGAAAGTTCATCAAAATGATTGGTTATAATTTGTGTACTTTTTGTGTATGTATTATAAAACTGTTACATTAAAAACTTTCTTCACTGGTTGTCAGAGTTGAATCACTAAAGAAGTTTAGGATTTGAGAAACCGTGTAGGATTTAAATAAAATATTACAGATAAAAAAGTTAGGACTGTGCATTGAACTGGCTACTTATGACTGCACTGTAGAACATGAAAAATAAAAAGACAAGCTTGGTGATTGAATTTACAGTTTAAACCACAAACAGAAAAACTAGACAACTTCTATAAATGATATGAGAGAATCCTTATTTTCTGGAGCTGTATGTCTGAAATTTCTGAAAAGGAAGGCCTTCTACCAGAGGTGACTGAATCACAACACTGAATGAATTTGCAACCTTCCTATGCCTCTTATGTTAAAGTTATGGCATTGATTCAGATAGAGTGAAACTCTGAGGATTGGTTTGGGGACATTTGAGTAGATATTGGTGAAGCTGTGTAACTTGAATTGCTGAATCACGTATCCCACTGGCGTCCCTTGTTACTAGGAGCTGCCTTTGCTTCCCTGAGGCTATTAACCTACTCTTATCTAAAGAGTATCAACAACACCCACTAGACTAATTTTCCTGCAAAGGAAAGTGGATTATCCTCAAGAACTCATATCACCTTACCCTGTTTTCAGACCTAGTCTCTAACAGATGGGTTGATTGGCTATATGAAATGAATGCCTATATTAAATAAAGAGTGAGATACTACAACTTCCTTAACAAACTACAAAGAAAGAAAACCATGGATAACATAAAGAGGCAAAACAGCACTCTGTAACATTTCTGTTGCAGAGCACTAGAAATAATATGTATATATTAGATGTAACAAGGCCTCCCCCACTTAATTCTGTTTTCTACTGGGTCCAGTAGCCATTCCTTTCACCTAAACTTTGAAAAGTACATTAGAAAATGGAGCACCAGCATCCTTGAAAGGCCTGTAGTGACACTTCTCTGCAGGTTATGGATGACAGTAGCAGGTGTTGACATTGAAAAAGTCTCCTTGAATTGTTTGGGAATAACTGGATATTTTCTTCAATGATGTCAGCAGCAATTAACCACCAGAAACAAGGTGTGTGTAGTTACTCTAATGGGTACTAGGGCTGGAGAAATAATTAAAATAGTTTGACTCACACAGAGCTTTAGTAGTGGTTAATTGGTCATGGTGTCCCTTTGATTGAAATAGATAGGCAGCCTGTACAAGTCTTATAGGATGTTAATAAGTGGTAAAGACTCTAAGTGTGATAAATAGAATCCTGTTCTGTATCACTATAGTGGAAAACCATGATCTCACTCAATTCTCAGGCCTGAACCAGACCCTTTTGGATGAAGAAAGGGCAGGGTTTTCTTGAGGAAGAATTCAGTTAAATTTCCAAAAATTTATACCATGACTCTTCCTCCTAGCCTTTCTCAAAGTGATCTGTAGCTATTTACCAAGGTAACTTGTCTTTGAAAAAGTGTACATTTTCAGACTTTCAGTGAATACTGGAAACTGACTCTGAACTGTTGCTAATTCTTAGGGGTCACAAATCACATGGTGGTCTAATAGCCAAAAGGTGAAGTAACAAAGGAATTTTTGGCCTGGGTCTGTTCAGAAGTCCCAAATCCACAACAAGGTTGTTTCCTCCGTGCCTGAATGCATAACTGGAGTAGACATACCCAGATACCTGTAGAATGCCCATATTAGTTGCTAGATCTGCAGAGGAATGGCTATTCTGGTAGAAGGCCCAAGTAGAAGTCTCTAAAGCTGCCATTCTTTATCAAAATAACAAAAAATAAATAAAGTCACATCACATTTCTGAGGAAGCTAGTGCACTATCAAAAATTTTTAAAATAGAGTTTGCAATTCTTATTACATCTTCATAAAGCTAGCCCATTTGGCCATGTAGGAAACAGGAGGACCTTGGAGCATGACGTGGGTTATCATAAGGTTAACCAAGATGTGATTCCAATTACAGCTGCTGTTCCAGATGCAGTCTTCTACTGAATAGAATCAACCATTGCTGTGGTACTTGGTTTGCAGAAATTGATTTAGAGAATTTTTTTTTTCTTTATTTATTAAAAAATTCTACCAGACACCCTTTACTTTCAATTACCAGGCACAGCAGCACCCTCTGCAGTTTCACCTAAGAGCCATACCAGCTTTTTACTGTTTTTCATAATCTCTCCATCTCTGTGACATCATCTATCATGCAGGACATTATGCTGGTCATCTTTACTGATGATGTCATGCTGATCGAACCTGGTGATAGGGAAATAGCAAATATTCTAGATATCTTGATGTGACATATGTATGCTACAAAGCAAAAAATATTAAAATTTCTGTGTCTACGAACTTGTCAACATCTCCTTATGATTCTCTCCGTTTTGTTTTATAGAGCTCAATGGTATATGTCGGGTACATCATTTTAACATATTCCTGGTAAAGCACTCCTCATTATTATGTGTTTCCCTTTTTTCCTACTAATATTCCTCCCCCTCCATTGGCCTTTCCAGGGACCTGTCCAGAATCAGATCTTGTGGCGGCATGTCCAGGCTTTTGGTCCATACATAATATTAGAGATATAGTAGATTGAGTTACCAAACTAGCAGGCCATTTGGTTCAATTCCTGTTTATAGGATGATGTCTAATATGTGTTGACCTTTCACTGCCTGGGACGGTTCTAAGCCATAGATAGCCCCAGTGACTGGCTTTTTTTTTTTTTTTTTTTTTTTTTTTTTCTGAATCCCTTAATGAAACAGAGTTGGAGAAGGGGCCATGGCTTCTGTTCTGCACTTCCAGGCCCTGGCTTCAATCAGTGGACGTGGTTCTGTCCTCCTCTTATGTGGAGAAATTTTGGTTCCTTTTAGCCAACATTGGTTAAACTCCCTTAGTCAACACTGGTTAAAATTTATTGTTTCCATAGACATATGACCTATCTGCTCTATACTTGGTGTGTTGTTCCATTTCTGATCCACAGTGATATTGGTTCTATATTTGAGTTAATGTATGTATTTTTTAATTTTCTTTTTCAAAGTTTACTTATCATTGTCATGAATTTGGAAAATCAACGCCTGAATTTATTGTGCCCTCTTAACGTGACATTACCAACGATTAGGTTTATAACAAAATCATCATTCCTGGAAAATAATCTACTAATTTGCAAATAGCGGTGAGTAGTAGCCAGGCATAATTTTTATAACACAGTCATGTTCCACATGACAATGTTTTGATCAGTGATGGACAATGTACATGATAGTAGTCCCATAAGATTTTTAATCCTGTATTTTTACTGTACATTTTCTGTTTCAGTACGCAAATACTTACCATTGTGTTACAATTGCCTACAGTATTCAGTAGAGTAAATGCTGTACAGGTTTGTGGTTTAGAAGCAATAGGCTATACTCTGTAGACTAGGAGCAATAGGCTGTATCATGTAGCCTAGGTGTGTAGTAGGCTATACCATCCAGGTTTGTGTGAGTACACTATGATTTTCACGTAATAAAATTGCCTAACAATGCATTTCTCAGAATGTATCCCTATCATGAAGTTATTTATAACTGCAGTTCTTTCAGAGGACGTTGCCATCTTATTTTATAACACTTTTGTGTTTTCAGCATATAGCAATAAATGCAGAATAATTTTTGTCTTTAAAATTATACTGGAAAGAATATATTTTGAAACATAAAGACAAATAACTTTTATATGAGAAAAATAGCCCAAGTGAATGGATTCTTGAGAGTTATAGGAGTTGTTTATTGCAATGTGTTTTGGCAATGTGGAAATTCTTATGAGAAAACTAGAAACAATATTTTTCCTAGTGAGAAATTTAAAGTTTTGTTCTACTGCTTATTTTGAATGTTTCTGGACATAATTTGGTCAATTAACTTGCTTAAGATTATGTTTCCAAAGTTAGTGCTAAGTTATACCAAATTTGAACTGGAAATTAAGTATTTTCAACACTATAGAATAATGGGTAATTTGGGACTGCAAATGGGGCATTTTTTATTTTGATCCTCTACTTCTGAGGTTTTCTGAAACTAAGTCTTTCAAGAATAAGGACTACTTTTCTTGTTTTCTCACATTAACTATTACTGGATTTAATATCCAGTAATCACACATGAAATGCTTATTCAGTGAGTGAATAAATAAACATTTAACTATATTTAAAAGTTTTTTGAATATAAGTCAGACAGAAAATAGAATTGGGTTTGACTTATTCAGACTATTAATTTGGTTTAGAAATAATTTATGAAAATATATGACAAAATAAAACATGCTTAATTGCATACAGTAAGTGCTTACTACATGCTTACTACATGTTTATTATTATACTTATTACAGTAAGTGCTTACTACATGTTTATTATTATAACTATTGAAAGGTCAAGAAATTTTTCATGGCTTAAAATAACCAACAAATAAGTACATCATTCATGATATAAATAGCATTATTGAAAAAGTAATAAATGAATAATTCTGTACATGTAGCTAAATTGTTTCCCCCCTTTTAAAAACAAAAAATACCCAACAGCTACCATTTCAAAGAAATAGTTTCTATTGGAGTGAAATAGTTGAATCAATCTTAAATGACTTATTAGAAAAATAGCTCCAAAATGTGTACTGGAATTTAAGACATTCTTTTTACTTTCCCTATCCTCTGATTACTGAACACAAAGTGCAAAGATAATACAGCAATTGTGTGTTTAATTTAGGTGATAGAGACAACTCAAGAGGATATTTCAGGGGAGTCCACAACCCAAATTATCCAGTTTGGCCATAAGTCCTTTCTAAATACCTGCATTAACTAATAACTGCCAAACCTCCCATTCATTTGTTGCTGTGTTAACGTGACTGATGTGTTTTGATTCTGTGTCCCTACCCAAATCTCACCTTGAATTGTAATAATCCCCATGTGTTAAGGGCAGGGCCAGGTGGAGATAATTGAAGCATGGGGGCAGTTTCCCCCATACTGTACTTGTGCTAGAGAGTGAGTTTTTATGAGATCTTATGGTTGTATAAGCATCTGGCATTTCTGCTGCTGGTACATTCTCTTTTTGCCTGCTGCCATCCATGTAAGATATGACTTGCTTCTCCTTGCCTTCCGTCATTATTGTGAGGCCTCCCCAGCTATGTGGACCTGAAGTCCGTTTAAACCTCTTTTTCTTCCTAGTCTCAGGCATGTCTTTATCATCAGTGTGAAAACGCACTAATACAATGGCCAACACTTTTAAAAACTTTGAAACCCCAAGATAAGAAGATGAAATTTACTGCTGGCATTCTTGTTCAGTTACATACATTATTGTGGAAATATCTACTTTCTCCCAAATCATGATCAGTATTTTCTATGAAAATAATACATGTATATCATGGCTTTGTTTGGGGGAAACAAATTAACTTGTAAAGTATGGCAGACATAATGCTACAAGTACAGCAACCATTTCTTTGTTCCTCCTGGATACATGGGTAACTCATTTCCTGACCATGTGGTCAACTCTGGCCAATGAAGGGAAAGCAGGGAGTGGTGTATGTCCTTCTAGACTTTTGACTTTCAAAACCTCTACCACAAACTCTTTTTCATCCACCATGATCTTGGACATGTATGACCCTGACAACTTAGCTACAGGCGAAACCACCTGGGTTCTAAATATGACTTGAAGGAAAGCTCTACCTGCACTCCACCTCCCAGCTCCAGAGAATTGCTCACTATGTCAGTGAATAGGAATTATTTGTTGTTGTTGTTGTTTAAGCCGCAGAGGTTTTGGAAGAATAATGTTTATCAATAGCAGCTACCTGGCTAATATATATTGTATAGCCATACAACCTGTTCTACCTTTTGGGAAGGACAAAGGGGTTTGTGCTTTAAAGTAGAACTGAAATTTGCATGGAGGAGATTTACAAAATACTTATTTTTCTTTAAGGGAGAGTGAAACTGTCAGCATTCAGTTTTAAGTTAGTTGAAGCTATATTAAATGTCAAATGTGAAGTGTTCTTAGTTTTCTTTAGGAGGGTTTTGTGCCCTAAAAAATAAAATAAAAAAAT
>NW_016806724.1:429769-432779 GCF_001698545.2 Rhinopithecus bieti
AAATTTAGGTTGCAATCTTATTATTTAGAAATCCAGTAAATATTCAGCAGTCACTTTTAAGAGACTTTGTTTATTTTTTAAAGAAATTTTGTTAATAAAATTTTAAAAAATATGTTAAATGGCCTATATATGCTTAATATATTTGAATCCAGAGAATAGCACAATTAGTTGACTTACACAAAACTTTCCCAAATGCTGACAGGACTCATATATCTAATAATTTAACTTATAAATATGAGAATTTCTCCTAAATGTTCTAACACTGTACATAAATTTAATAAGATTTCAACTCAAAATCACAAGTCTAAAGTAATTACCCAACTATTCATTCTAAATGTAAATTTTTAAAAAACTGACCTGTTTGACAGGTAAAATTATCTTATGTATTGTAATATGTAAGTTACTAAATATGTGCATATTCTTTA
Source organism: Rhinopithecus bieti (assembly GCF_001698545.2). NCBI lineage: Eukaryota > Metazoa > Chordata > Mammalia > Primates > Cercopithecidae > Rhinopithecus > Rhinopithecus bieti. The sequence goes on from NW_016806724.1 coordinate 430,195, forward strand.
GCCGAAAATGTTAATACTGTGGATTTGATTATTTTAAGAATTTTTATACTTTACAAAGACGCCAGCCTGCTAATAAAACAATTATGTTCTACCAAGCAAATTTTAGGGAGTTCTTTCTTATCCAGTTGGAGTTGTATGATAACCAGAAATGCTACTAGATTCTTGATGGTGACACTGATGAGTTCGTAGCAGGAGCTGCTTCATAACTGAACTCTTTAAATTGATATTATAGGCCTCACTAGGGATGTAGTCTTCATCTCTAGTGAACTCAGAGAGGGTTGTTTATTTGATTTTTACATTTAAATGCATTGTTCAGGTTTTTACAAATTTTATTTAATTTTCTTTTACTGCTAATAGGACCATACAAGTGACATGTAGTTGAATTGTGGATACCTCTCTTGGCTTAGAGATCACAGTACAACTTCCAAGGCCTTTCTGGGCAGTAGCATCAAACCAATGGTGCCCCATAGACAGGCCCTCTCTTGAATTGGTAGACGCTGATTATGCATATTCACTACACACTCAGACTGAGAACTCTGTCCTTCTGAGAGACACATGTTTGGAATCACACGAAGCATTGCATCTGCAGCAGTATAGTGATCTGTCAACAGAGCCCACACCACTGGGCCTCCCCACACATTTGTCTTTAACTAGAACTTGAAGGTTTCTTCAAGTAGTTTTGTAATCATCTAGTCTAATTCAGCTTTTTACATCAAATACAAATGAAACTAACAGAAGAAAATATCTTGTACACATCACTAGTATGGACAATGCCAATAATTTCTCCATAAACTCTTGAGACTAGGTCATTGTTCTTGCCTAATGAAACTTTGGGCAAACTTGAGGTGAGTAGAGAGTCGGAAGCCACAAAACAGAACGAGGCAAGCATATAATCCTTCTGCATCAGAAAAAGGACACTGTCCCACCACTGCCAAATCACTTGACTCTCAACCACGAAGGCTGATGGAATGTCCTTCTCCCCACACCTTAATCTCTGCTGAGCTCTAGCTCTAATGAACTTATTTATTTGAAATGAGACCCTCCCAGCTATTCAATCACAGTAGAAACTTCAATGACAAAAACGTCTGATGTCCAAGTTTATTTACTGCCAACAGATACTGTTGCAGGGAGTACACAAAATTCAATTTCAAGCAGAAACTTCTAGGATGGAAGTTAGGAGTTAAAAGAAAGAAATAAAAAGAAACAAAGTTCTTTCACTTTCCCAGATGACTGACACCACCAGAGATTACTTCAGGAAAAAAAAAACTCTTAAATGGTAATGACTTCAGTTCTCAAACCCAAAGTTGAGAGAAATCCCACAGTTATTAAAGTTAATAAATCAGTGAGAGAGAGAGAGAGATCCTGCATGCAAATTGTCCAGATTTTGCATTTTTTTGCACACAGAATTCAAAGGATTTCTCCACCTACTCCCTCCCTTTTCCTTTACCTCATTCACCATGGGTATCTTAAAAACAGCAAAGACACTCAAGGGACCCACAGTTCTATAAGATGTAATTATGGTACCTTATTTTTAAGAGTTTAAAAGTACATCTTTATGGCCTTATGCAGCCACAGTAACTTTTACATGTTTGATTGACATAAACCATGCCTTGGCATGAAACATTTCCTCAAACTATAGAAATATGGAGATTTTAGTCACCCTGCTCACCCCTCCTCCAAGTGACATCCTTTCTATGCTTCTCGTCCCTCTTCATTTGTTTAATAATATTGATCAGCTGTAGTTTGCAGAAGGCAGTTAGTGACCCCAGAACAGCTCTTCTGGTTGTTGTAAAAGGTAAAATGACCTGAAATAAAGTGCATATGATTCATGGGTTACACATGCATGTGGAACTCAGAAGGGCCGCCATTTTCAAATCATTTTTAAGGTGATCTTTCATACATAAAGGTTTACTGTCCCAGTTTGACTTTTGATTTTTTTTAAGTGAAAGGGGTCACTTTTCTCTCTAAGATAGAAGAGGTGTTTTTGCATAGCAGATACACAGAGTTCTGAAGTTTTATAGGGTGACTAATACCCTACAGGGATAAATCAGGCTGTCAGCTTTTCTGAGAGTTTTGGCTAGAACCCCAATTGTTGGCTAAAGGCATCAGGGCAAGAGCCTCATCTCAGAAAAAGACTTTCTATCCAGAAATTATAAATACACATGTATTTATCGTGTATTTCTAGTGTGTATTTATAATGTATATATTGCATAGTATAAATACACTATACAAATACATATTTCTATAGTGTATTATAATGTATATTCTAAAATAATGAAAAGTCTAGGCTCTAAGAGAAATCAAAGTAACCTTATGTTTAGCTATATTTTTAGGTTTACTAGAGGTAGCTTTATTAGCATTGTCAAACAAACAAAAAATAAGAATTGACCATTGTTCCTTGAATATTGCTTTAAAGTCCTATAAAATAAGATTGGCTACCTCATGGGGCAGCCTCCTGTTCATTTGTTAAGGCAGAAAAGAGAAAGTTCTCTGGCATCACATTTTAAACTAATGATTTAGATTTCAATGACCTCTCTGTTGGTAATAAGGGCTTTTTCTGATAATTCAAAAAAAAAAAAAAAAAA
>NW_016806724.1:433032-444102 GCF_001698545.2 Rhinopithecus bieti
AAAAAAAAAAAAAACTTACCTCAAACACTCTCTTCACATATTACTGAAATATCTTGTGTAACTATTTACCAAAAGCAGCCCCAATAGTCTCTTTCTCTTCAGATTTTCCTGACCAGATGTCTATTTTCAGTCACTGTATGTAGCCACTAATAACTCTTCCCTTGGGTGACTAAGGCATGGAGGCCTAGCTAATTTATTTTACCTCCCCATTTTCCCACCAGTAGACCAGGAATTGTAGCCAATTAGTTAATAAGTATTTGCTAAGTGCCCACAGAGTGAAAGTGTGTACTACACTGAGCCTTTTGGTCAATTCATCCTGAGAAAATATATAGCGGTTTAACACAGAAAACCTCAACTTCCCAGCGACTAGATACCCAGGACCTCTGGCTTCTAAAAAAAAAAAAAAAAAAAACATGAACAAACACCTATTTTGATAGCATCCTGAATTTTCAGTAATTGATAAGTGACAGGAAAGAAAAAGCCAAAGTTCAGATACACTGTGTTGGGTCAGTTATTTGCTTATAATTAAATGAGCATTATGATTGGCTTGCAAGGGTGATAAAAAAAACCTTTTTGCATTTATATCAGTTTTTTTGTTAGTAACAAGCAGGCAACAGAAAAAGCAAAAAATAGAAAATGCAAAGAGTAGAAAGAAAGGAGGAGGAATCTTATCAAATCCTCATTTGGCTAGATAATATTTTGAGACTATTAATAATTGTATGCGTTCTCCTTGTATTTGTTCGTGTTTTTACTCACTCACTGTCTTAGTCCACTTTGTGTTGCTATAAGAGAATACCCAAGCTGGGCAATTTATAAAGAAAAAAGGTTTATTCGGTTCACAATTCTGATATCTGGACAAGTACAAAATTGGGCGTCTGTTAAGAGCCTCAGGATGCAGCCACTCATAGAGAAGGTGAAGGGGAGCTGGCTGTGCTAAATGGCAAGAGAGGAAGCAAGAGAGAGAGGGGAAGTCCCCAGCTCTTTTTAACAACCAGTTCTTATAATGAACAAAGTGAGAACTCACTTACTCCCTCCATCTCCCAGGGAAGACATTAATTTATTCATGAGGGATCCATCTCTGTGACCCAAACACCGCTATTAGGTCCCTCCTCCAACATCATCACACTGGGAATTAATTTTTAACACGAGGATTGGAGGGAACAAACAGCCAAACTATAGCCCTCACTCATAAATTTAGCAAATTCTGTGTGTCATTTCTTCAGGGAAGAGTAGTAGTAAGCAAAGAAAGCCAACAAGACTCTAGATTTCTTTCTAAAAAGCTAAACCCATTTTAAAAAATAGTCTTTAAGCTATGATTTCAAAAAGATTCAGGAGTAAAAATTTTCTTCCAGACAAAATAGGAATTCAACATTCTAAGCATACACATGTGTTCCCTGGATTAGATTAGGCAGTAGAGAGGGATCAGCGGTTCCCAAGCAAGAGGACCAAGGGACCTTGTCCAGGGTAGAAGCCCCAAGGAGAAATAGCTCTGGGTTGCTTCTACAATGACTGCAGGTACTGGGTCCCTAGCTTGCCAAAGATTACTGGATCATAAGATTGGCACGAAACTAGAAGGCTGCTGTGTTCCAGGCACCAGTGTTGGCTTGTACATAGAGGATGCCGGACATACCCACGAGATCTTGGAGACTTTAGTGGTATATCCTGCCTTTCCCATTTTCCAGACAATATGCAAGCCTTTGCAGTTCTGGCATGAGTGGGTCCAATGATAACTGGGTTGAGATTCACTACCAGCCAGGCAGTGAGGCTTAGAGTGAGAAATTAATATGATTTATAGAAAAAAAAGTTAAATTCCTGCATACATGAATTTAGAGAATAAGATGCAGAACTTCTCCACTCAAAACAACCCTATGTAATAGATACTATAATTTCTATTTTATAGATTGGGAAACCTAAATGAAAAACCTAACCTTGCATAGGTTATGCCATTAGTAAATGATGGAGCTGGGGTTGGAATACAGGGAAAGGAGCAGCAGAGGCCAGCTGTCTGCTAATTAAAAAAAGAAAAGGAAAAGCAAACATTTCTTCAAGAAAGGGCACAAAGTGGAGATAAAGAAATCTAGTGTCCTAAGGGGGAAAAAATAAACTCTAAAGATTAGGAGAAAAAGTCCCAATTAGTGATCAGAAGCTGCTAATGGCATTAGCCCTTCTAAAGGCAACAACCAAGTAGCAGTAGCTCTGTTATGACACAGTGACAGTATCATAGCCCTTCTAAAGGCAACAACCAAGTAGCAGTAGCTCTGTTATGACACAGTGACAGTATCATACTGAGAAATTCAGTTGGAATCTGGCTCCATCAGCAAACTAAGGTCAACAGACAGAATCCTGGGTATACGCTTACAGAGAACTGCCTGCAGACCACTAGACTTGCTTGGTAAACATAGATTATATTTTTAATGGTACTGCAATTAAAAGCACATTGATAACAACAATAAGAAAAAGCTGATTTTCTAGAGGGTGGCTGTGGTAATTTCTTAAAATAAGACAATGAAGTTTTCTGCATTGACTCTTCCTTTCATGAAAGATTTATCTGTAGTGTATGATATTGTTTGAGAGCATTTCACCCACAATAAAGCTTTTCAAAATTGGAGGCAATCCTCTCAAATTCTGCTGCTGCTTTATCCATCAAGCTTCTGCAATATTCTACATTCTTTGTCATCATTTCAACAATGTTCATGGCATTTTCACCAGGAGTAGATTCCACATCAATAAACAACTTCTCATCCATTTGAATTTTATCATGAAATTACAGCAATTCAGTTACATCTTCAGGCTCTATTTCTAATGCTAGTTCTCTTGCTATTTCCACCTCATCTGCAGTTACTTTCTCCACTCAAGTCTTGAACCTTTCAAAGTCATCCATGAGGTGTGGAATTAACTTCTTCCAAACCCCTGTTAATGTTGATATTTTGAACTCCTACCAAGAACCATGAATGGTCTTAATAGCATCTAGAATGATGAATTATTTCCAGAAGGTTTTTGTTGCATTTTACCCGGATCCATCACAGTGATCACTATGTATGGAAGCTACAGACTTACAAAATTATTTCTTCAATAATAAGACTTGGAAATTAAAATTAGTCTTTGATCCATGGGCTGCAGACTGAACATTGTGTTACCATTGATGAAAACAACATTAATCTCCTTGTACATCTACGTCAGAGCTATTGGATGACCCAGAACATTGTCAATCAGCAGTAATATTTTGAAAGAAACCTTTTTCTTTCTGAGCAGCAGGTCTCAAAAGTGGACTTAAAATACTCATTAAAATATGCTGTAAACAGATGTGCTGTCATCCAGGCTTTGTTTTTCTATTTATAGAGCACAAACAGAGTAGATTTAGTATAATTCTTAAGGGCCCTAGGATTTTGGAATGGTTTTGGAATGGAATGCGCTTTGGCTTCAAATAAAGTCACCAGCTACATTAACCCCTAACAAGAAAGTCAGCCTGTCCTTTAAAGCTTTCAGGCCAAGCACTGGGTTCTCCTCTGTAGCTATAAAAGTCTTACATGATATCTTCTTCCCGTGGAATGTTGTTTTGTTTATATTAAAAATCTCTTGTTTAGTGTAGCCACTTTCATGAACTACCATAACTAGATCTTCTATGTAACTTACTTCAGCTTCTCCATCAGTACTTGCTGCTTCACTTTGTACTTTCATATTATGGGGAATGGTATCTTTCCTTAAACCTCATGAACCAACCTTTGCTAGCGTCCAGTGTTTCTTCTGCAGCTTCTTCAACTCTCCCAGCCTTCACAGGATTGAAGAGTTAGGGTCTTGCTGTACATTAGGCTTTGGCTTAAGAGAGTATTGTAGCTGATGTGATCTTCTATCCATAGTGATGCAGGGCGGGTAAGCCCCAAACTGTCGCTTAGCCTGGGAGGGTTCTTAGCTTCACCCAGGAAAGAATGCAAGGGTGAGCCCTGGTGGTGTTAGACAGCAACTTTTATTGGCGCAGCAGTGTACAACAGCAGCAGAGGTACTGCTCCTTGCAGAGAAGGACTACCCCATTGGCAGTGTGCCTAGAGTAGAAGCTCAAAGGTTGTTCTGTAGTCATATTTATACCCACTTTTAATTATCTGCAAATTAAGGGGAAAGTTATGCAGAAATTTCTAGAGAAATGGTGATGACTTTGGGGTCATTGTGTTGTTGCCATGGAAAGTGGTGATAACTTCCAGGTGTATCCAAAGCAATGGTAAACTGTCAAGGCATACTGGTGTGTGTGTCTTATGGAAACCTTCTTCTATCTTGTCCTGCTTTAGCTAGTCCTCAGTTTAGTCCAGTGTCCAAGCCCCACCTCCAGAGCTGAGATCTGCTTCCTACCTCAAGACCACTAAAACTTTCTCCATATCAGCAATAAGGCTGTTTTGCTTTCTTATCATTCATGTGTTCACTGAAATAGCACTTTTAATTTCCTTCAAGAACTTTTCATTTGTGTTCATAGTCTGCTTGTTTGGTCAAGAGGGTTAGTTTTTGCCTGTCTCAACTTTTGACTTGCTCCCTTCCCTAAGTTTAACCATTTCTAGGTTTTCATTTAATGAAATATATGCAACTCTTCCTTGCACTTGAAATTTAGAGGTCATTGTAGAATTATTAATTGGCTTACTTTCAATACTCTTGTGTGTCAGGGAATAGAGAGGCATGAAGAGAGGGAAAGAGATGGGAAAATGGCCAGTTAGTGGAGTAGTTAGAACACACAACATTTATTGATTAATTTCACTGTTTTCTTATGAGTGTGCTTTGTGGTACCCCAAAACAACTACAATAGTGACATCAAAGATCATTGATCAAAGTTAACCATAGCACATATAATAATAATAATGTCTGATATATTGCAAGAATTACAAAAATGTGCCATAGAGACAGAGTAAGCATGAGCTTTTAAAAAAATTATGCCAATAAGTCTTGCTCCACCCAGGGTTGCCACAAACCTTCAATTTGTTAAAAATGCAGTATCTGCAAAGTGCAATAAAGTAAAGCACAATAAAATAAGATATGCCTGTATAGAGCTGGTCCTGCACTCTCATTCCTATTAAGATTTAAATAACTGATGACGTTTAATGAATTCACTTCCTGAACACTTTTTACATTTTGGCAGTCAAGAAACTCAAACCACAGAAATGAATCTTTAATAGTACAATCTCAGCAATCAGGTATTCCAGTGATGGGAGAGTTTGATGGGTGAATGGAGGTTTTTCAGAGTCTTGAAATCACTTGTTGAAAATAACTTTTTATTTAACTTCTGCACAATGCTGATGATAGCTATTTGCACTTAGTTCAGCTATAGTTCACAGATTCACTACACTTTAGGACTAACGTGTCCAACATCTGAGTTTGGAGCTTAGCGAAAACTTCTCCTATTTAATGTTACCAAGACTATAAACCCATCTGCATAGCATTCAAAGGAGTATTTGCTTTGTAGGTTAGTAACTCGTAGACATGACCTCATAATCATCTTTCTGTATGCTCACCTTCCTTGCCAATTTGGGTAATATTATTAATAAAATAACCAATTATTCACTGAATATTTTCAGGAAGATTCATCCGATAGAGACTACAAAGTGAATGAGAGTTGAGACAGTTTTTTTGACTGGAGAATTGGGAACTCATGCCATTATGTGAACAATAGCTCCATCCTACTCCATCACCCTAGAGTGGTTCTGTAATTAGGCAAAGAATACTGGTCATTTAAAATTCTCCCCTAGCCAATCTTATAACCTGCCTTCCAACCAGGCAAATGCTCTTGAGTGTTATCATTTCCAGATGTAATCCACATGTTGGTACGAATTTAGCTAAACCCAGCCATTCATTCTTTGAGTCCATTATGAAGGAGAAATTGCTTTTCCCCCACTTGAATTATACTGAATCATCACCCATTAAGAATAACTATATTTATAAAAATTTCTTAATGAATACACAATATAAAATGGATTATACTCTAACTACAAGGAAACAACATGTGAAGGGGCATTAAAAGTATAGTTTTATATGCAATTGAAGTCAACTTGTTATCAACTTAAAGTAGATGATTATAACTACTAGATATTTTATGCAAGCCTATGGAAACAACAAAGAAAAAGCCTGTAATAGATACTAAAATATGAAAAGCAAAATGAAATAAACTCTTTACAAAAAAATATCAAATAACAAAGGAAGGCAGCACAAAAGTAGGTGGAAAACAAAGCAATAGCAAAACAGAAAATTATTTTTAAATTCTAGTAGTAAGTCCTCACCTTTCAATAATTCTTTAAATGTAAATTGATTAAACTCCTTAGGCAAAAGACTTAGAGTGGTTTAATGGACTTTTAAAAATTAGACCTGACAATTTGCTGTCCACAAGTCTCACTTTAGATTTCACACTCATAGACTGAAAATGAAGGGATAGGAAAAAATATTTGACACAAATGGTAGCCAAAAGAAAACAAAGTGGCTATAGTCATACTAGACAAAATAGACTTTAATCTGTGTCTAGAGATGAAGAAGATCATTATATAATGATAAAAGTATTGATTCAACAGGAAGATGTTACCAAGTAAAGACATATATGCATCCAACCCCAGATCATCTAAATATATAAAACAAATATTGACATATCTGAATGGAGAAAATAAAAGTAATACCAAATAGTAGAAGAGTTTAATACCCCACCTTTTTCAAAAATAGGATCTCGCTTTGTCACCCAGGCTGGAGTGCAGTGGTGTAAACATGGCTCACTGCAGCCTCAACCTCTGAGGCTGAAGTGATTTTCCCATTTCAGCCTCTCAAGTAGCTGAGACTACAGTTGTGTGATACCATGCCTAGCTAATTTTTTCGTTTGTTTGTTTGTTTGTTTGTTTTTAGATGGAGTCTTATACTATCACCCAGGCTAGAGTGCAGTGGTGCGATCTCGGCTCACTGCAACCTCTGCCTCCCGGTTTCAAGTGATTCTCCTGCCTCAGCCTCCCGAGTAGCGGGATTACAGACGCCCGCCACCACGCCCGGCTAATTTTTGTATTTTTAGTAGAGATGGGGTTTCACCATATTGGCCAGGCTGATTTCAAACTCCTGACCTCATGATCTGCCCACCTCTGCCTCCCAAGGGTTTCTCAATGTTGCTCAGACTGATCTCGAAGTCCTGAGCTCAAATGATCGAAGCACCTTGGTCTCCCAAAGTGCTGGGATTACAGGCATAAGCCACCATGCCCAGTCAATAACCCACTTTCAATAATGGATAGAACATTAAGACAGAAAATGAATAAACAACTGCCTTGGAAACAAATATAAACCAAATGGAACTGCAGATATACACGTAACATTCCATCCAACAGCAGAACACACATTCTTCTCAGGTGCATACAGGACATTCTCTGGGATTGATCACATGACAGGCCACAAAACAAGTCTTAACAAATTTAAGACAAAAACAATTTCAAGTATATTTTCAGATCACAATGCAACAAACCTTGTAATGAATAAGAGTGAGAAAATGGGAAAATTCACAAGTAGGTGGAAACTAAATAAACTAAATAATGATTCAAGAAGTATCGGGCAAAAAACAAAACTTAAAGAGGAATTTTTAAAATACTGAGACAAACGAAAATGAAAATACAACATAAAACTTATGGGATACAGTAAAACAGCACTAAGTAATTCTTACTTTTTATATTTTTTGTATTATTTACCATTTTTGGAGTTATGATTCTTCTAGTTGTAGCATCTTATGACTCTTCCTCATGTTAGAGTATTGTCATTTGTTCGTTTTACTGTTGTTATTTGTGGCAGTCTAGGTACATCCATGGGGTCCTAGGAATGTTACTAGTCCCAAACAAGTTTCTGATTTAAATTATCTTCATGGGCTTCCTGCATCACAGGAGTAGTATTAATACCAATCTTGAATATACTCAAGCTTCACAATTGAGTTTCTGATGTTTTATGTATAAATTGTTTCTACTTAGGGCTCTAGTAGATCAGAAGTTTCCTGTAGATCCTGAAGTAGTGAGTGGAGTTTTTCTAGTCCCTATTTTTCAGAGAAGAAATCTTTTGAGGCCCTATCTTTATAGATGAGGCTCCTTTACAGCTTTAAGAAAGTGCCCCCGGCCTGCACTCTATGTCTAAGCCATACAACCTCATGGGTGACCACTGACTCAGCACTACTTATCACTCAGGCTTTGAGTTCTGGTTCCTGAGTATTTCCAGTTTTGTTCTATAAGATTGTCTTTAGTTATATTTTATTCAGTATGTGTAGGTCATTGAGAAAATATGTCAACTCAGTCTTCTATATTCCATTCTTTTTATTTTATAAATGAGGAAACTGAAACTAAGAGAAAATATGTGACTTGCTTAAGCTTCCAGACTGTGTCACCTGATGTGGGCTTCCTCACTCCCAGTCCAGAGTTTGTACTTTCTTTCTCCATTGTATTACACAGCTTCTCAGCATTTTCACTGGTGGCCTTCTTCTTTCAAGCTCTTTTTCTACTTAAGCTCCCTAACATGCCATTTCTGATATAAGCAGACTACAAAGCACAAATCAGAGCAGTCCAATAAAGGGACCTATAGATGTAATCTAATATATAGAACTATAATGAAACATCTTATTAAGTAAAAGATTCAGTGAAATAATATTCTGCAGGTAAGAAAAGAAATTGAGTGAAAGGACATCAAATGCTCCATGCTGGATCTAAAGAAATCCTTTTTAGCATTTTAGGCCCAGTGAAAAGAATTTTAAGAATCTCAATAACCGAGTCTTGCAATATATAGAAAGATGGAGAGCTTTATCTCAATAGATAGATAGATAGATAGATAGATAGATAGATAGATAGATAGACAGATACAGATATCTGTAAAGTGAAGAGGTTAGTGTTACAGAAGTAAACTGATGAATTTCATGCATTTCGGAGGCAATGGGTCATGGTCAACATGCATGTTTAATTTAAAAATTATTATACTTACTTTGTATTACAATAATTGAGCTTTATAAAGCAAAAGACTTAATAAACTTAATAAAGAATATTATAATGCACTCCTCTCCCCACTACTAGGATGATATAACACTATTACAATGTATAGACCTGCATCAAGCACCCAGCATATGACATAACTCACAATATTTTCTTCAAGACAATACAGCTTGAAAATTTTTTTCCAGCTATTTCTAGAAAAATGTATATAATATTGCTATATAATCTTCTGATGAAGAGTTCATAATTAGGCATTTTATGTGCTGATGAGAACACTAGATTTTTGAGAATGAAAATTTAGTAATTGTGCTAGTTCCAGTCCTAAGACCTTTGTCTTTAGATTGGTTTTTCGTTCTTCTCCTGCTCTCCTCTGTATTGTGGGATTGGGAAGGGGAGAGAAGATGGAGTAGAGGAAGTGGAGTGCTGGCTCTTTCAGGGCATATTTCTAGCTCCCATATAAGCTGGTTTCCAAAGGGGTTTGACCAATAGGAAGCAGAATCAGAGGGAAGGCCAGGAAGGGAGAATCCAGACTATTTCTCCTTTTGTGCCTCTGGTGGTGACTCCATAGTGGCTATAACTCCAGCTCCGACTCGTTGTTATGATTGCATCTTTCACCAGGTGTCCTTGGTCGTGAGCAATATTAACTCCCCTTCCTTCCTTTATGTCTTTAGCCTATACATGGTAATGCTTTCTTGCTATTGTCCAACTTTGATTACTTTGCCATCACCCGTTTAATTTCTCATATACCCCATCACCCATGGAATCAATCATTACGTTAAAGCCCCTGTGTTGTAAATACTCAAAATTCGTTATTTTCCTGATTACTCTGTGATTGATACAAAGATTAAGTTACAGTATTCACATTCCAGAATGTTTTACTATCTTTCATTGAGGCCTCTCTTGAATATTTATCTGAAATCCTATTGCATTTATAAGCCAGAAAACAATATTTAGTTTAGCTCCTACTATTTTAGCTCTTAAAATATGCCATTTCGGTTATTTGTTAATTCATAGAATCCTACAGTCCCTCATTTGGATTATAATTGAGATTCAAAGAAATTAGCTTGCATACCTAGTCAAATAACACCAAAATTTTGAAGTTAAGTAAAATAATATATATTTAACTACAGAGTCTACAACTAATGTTGTGTATGTAGCACAGCACATTTTTAGTGCTAGTGATTAATATTAGTGTGAAATATTATTTAATTAATTTTAGTATCAATTAACTTAAGTCAATCTGAAAATAAAGCACTATATACATTCTTACCCCTTCTTATCTGCCATGTGCCACTTTATAAATGACAGAGTACCACAGAGCTAGCTCTATCATGTATTTATGATGCAGAATTAGACCATATAACTGAATTCCACAATAATCCATCATTTTCATTTTAAATTTTCTCTTTTACATTTTTTTGTAAACCAGGGTTGCTAAGATACTAAAATTGATGGTTTTTAATTTTTTCTTTTCTTCATGTCTCCTACAAAATCTCTTATGGATATACTAATAAAAATGTAAAATCCCAAAGCCTAATCTTAAACCAGTAGAAAGAACAGAAATAAAATAACACATTGACTTTTAAATTACGAGGCATGGCCTCTGCACACATGCACACTGAACTGTTCTGTGTTGATCTCTTGAAAGAATTTTTAAGGAGAGTTGCTGAGGGTTAGAGAATTAGTGTTCATACTTAAGATGTAAACACTGTGTTTTCAAGAACTCTAGGACAGGCTAAAAATCTCACCATATTTATATACCCAGGAGAAACAATACTTACACAAGAAAAATGAACACCCAATGATATCTTGGCCATTCAAAACATTTCATCCTTTTAAAATGGAAATACTTGATAAAAGAAACAACTACAATGTACTGGTCATAAGAAAAAGTATGGTTAGTTTTGGATGTCTCGCTAAATAATAGTATAATGAGGACACCCAACCTTTGACTCACTGAAGAGGAGAATATTCCCTATGGGAAAGCACATTTTTAAAGCCATGAGATAACAAAATGGAGAAAGCAATTAGTTCTTTGTTCTTCTGCCATCTAGAAATAGCTGGCTGAGAAGCCAATGAAGTAGAGCCAGTCTCTAAACTACAAAATTTAATATAT
>NW_016806724.1:444419-507695 GCF_001698545.2 Rhinopithecus bieti
ATAAAGAAAATATACAAGAATATATAAATAACATAATATATAAGAATATTTATACTATATATAATATATAGAGGAACATCTATATATATATAGACTATATGTACAAAAATATACATATATAAATATTTATATATTTATATATTCTTTCTGATCTTCATTTTAGGTCCGGGGGATATATGTTCAGGTTTATTATATGGGTAAATTGTGTGCTGCAGGGGTTTGATGTACAGGTAGTTTTTTCACCCAGGTAGTCAGCATAGTACTCGATAGGTAGTTCTGCAATCCTCACCCTCCTCCCACGCTCACTCTCTAGTAGGTCTTGGTGTCTATTGTTTCCTTCTCTGTGTCCTGATATAAATATTGATCAGGTAATCATGTAATTACCCAGAAGATACGTGATCTGAGTTAGTCAGAGTACCAGCAGAGTATTCGCCTATCTGTGAACCTGGGTTTTCTGACCCAGCTACCTTACCACACCCCAATATGCCTAGAAAACGGCCAAGTCTCCATCTCACTCCAAAGCATGTTGACACAACCGTGGATGAAGTCTTCCATCCCATAAGTCAGGCTTAGCAATGCCTAGAAGAGTGATCTCAGCAGATCTTCAAAACTCCTGAACCTAACAACACGCAGTCAACTTGCTGAGTATCCTTAAGGTTTTCTTTAAACAAAAACAAAATCAAAAATCTTTGTTTAGAATAAAGACTATATTGAGAAGGGATGTGATGTATAATAGAGCCAAAATTAAAGCCCAATGTTATGTGCTGCCTTGACATCTGGTGCAATCAGAAAGGCCTTTTCTGGCCTAGTTGTACTCTCTTCCCACAGATGAGGACTCCTAGCCAAACAATCCTCCTTATCAAGGGGACTAGGCACAGTTCCTGCTTGTTCCTGAGTAGTGGGTTTCAATTCCTTGCCAGTCTAAGGAATTACTCAAACAAGTCGATCACATCCTCCTGCACAAACCAGAGGGCATCTCACCCTCTTGATACTACAAAGCCTGCCTGCTGCAGCCCTTAGCTGTTCATCCTGTTCCAAGTGCAACCCCCATGTGGCTCTGCAGGAAGTGTGGTGTCTTCCTCTCCTGAGCGTTGAGTGTATGTGTCTAACAAACTGCTGTTGATCTCATCTCTCCAATGTTGGGTGTTGTGTTTGGGCATTCCCATTTATCTAAAGTGGGAATCCCTCCCTCACTGATAGTGATAAGAGGAAGTGATTAGAACAAAAGAGTCAAAGTTAATTGTTCTTCCAAATTGGTGAAAAATATCCTAGAGTTGAGATTATATTCTGGTTGTTAAACTAAGTTTTTATCTGATCTAATAAAAAATTTGCTTTGATAACTCTCAGAAGATCTGTCTTTATAGTTTATAATATAATTACTAGTACTATTACTACTAATAATGTTTATTTATATACATTATTACATAAGTCTATTTGATACTTACATAAGTCTATTTGATCTATACCCCAGTTCATAGCTAAGGAAACTGAGACATAGAAAGGTTAAAATAGTTGGTACATGGTCATAGGTTAGTAAGTTAGTCATTCTGTCAGTCATGATTAAATCTAAGGATTTTTTTGTTTGTTTATTTTTGTTTGTTTGTTTGTTTTACCTTCAGAGGTTCTGTGCTTAACCACAAAATTATACCACTATCCTCATTTGCTTTACTCATTATAATTGTCCGTAAAGTTCTTTAGGGCCTCTAAATCATGATTAGAACTCACTAATGCTTGTTTAAAAATCACTGATAAATGACGAACCACTTAATTCAATTGAATTACTGACTACTGACTATGTGACAAAAGACTGGGCACAATATATGGTGGTTCAACGTAATTATTGATTCCTTATTAAGTTCACTTATGTCTAAAGTTGGAAGACTATTTTAACAAGCCAAGTAAAACTCCAAAGCAGAATCAATAAATACACGTAGAATGAAAGAGTGAATGAATATCATCAGCATTCTTGTTTAAGAATGTGTAAACTATGATTTAAATTGCAAAAAGTGCTCTAAAATTTACAATGAAATTATTGACAAATCAGAAAATAAAAACACAAAAGTTAAAGATAAAAGAAAACAATTACTGTCACATTTTGTGTCTAACATATTTCTAAGATGATTCTAATTTTAAAACATTTCCTCTGGAGACTCCTGAATTCCCCATCCCTGGACTTTATTTGGAATTTGAACTTTGTAACAAAGAGAAATTTTTTGCCTAGAGTCAGCAGTCTAGAAAACAAAGTAAATGTTATTGCTTAGATGGCCTGGTTTATTTCACATAGAACTTGGCAAATGTAGAATGAAAACTTGTTTTTTTCATTTTTATAGATGGGAGATGCACCATGGCAAAGTGTACCTGCTATATTTTTTGTCCCACATGCACTTCATGCTGAAAGTCACTTTTTCCAACAGTTTTGGAAGTAGAATCTACCTGATTTTCTTTGATGCAGTTTACAGTACCTTTATTTCTTTAGGAAAATGTCCAGGCACATTTATTAATAACCAAAATTACGTAGGTTTGGTTTTTGCCTACTTGCTGCTGGTTGGTTAGTTTTATAGCCTTCCTGACCATGTAGCTTCAACACCATGAAGTATTGCTGTTTGGATTATAGGGCTTCCTGACTTGAACGTGTCACGTACAGTAACCCAAAACATATGAACAGAAGTGATTTTCAAAATATATAAGAAGTATTACAACACAGGCACCCATTGTACAGAAAGGACAATGGAGAAGGATCCCAGGCCTTTAACCATTTAGTTGCTGTACTATAGGGAGGTCCAAGGGGGTCCCAAGGAAAGAGAGAGAATTACACATGAGAGACTTGGTGTAGTGGGTATTTTCCATATAGTTCAGAATTATATCAGTATTTTAATATGAAATGTTGGTCGGGCGCGGTGGCTTACGGCTGTAATCCCAGCACTTTGGGAGGCCGAGGTGGGTGGATCAACTGAGGTCAAGAGTTCGAGACCAGCCTGCCCAAGGTGGTGAAAACCTATCTCTACTAAAAATACAAAAAATTCGCTGGACATGGTGCTGGGCACCTGTAATCCCAGCTACTTGGGAGGCTGATGCAGGAGAATCGCTTGAACCCTGGAGGCGGAGGTTGCAATGAGCCGATATCGCGCCACTGCACTACAGCCTGGCGACAAGAGTGAAACTCTGTCTCAAAAAAAAAAAAAGAAAGAAAGAAAGAAAGAAAAGGAATGCACTTTGGGAGGCCGAGACGGGCGGATCACGAGGTCAGGAGATCGAGACCATCCTGGCTAAGACGGTGAAACCCCGTCTCTACTAAAACTACAAAAAACTAGCGGGGCGAGGTGGCGGCGCCTGTAGTCCCGGCTACCTGGGAGGCTGAGGCAGGAGAATGGCGTGAACCCGGGAGGCGAAGCTTGCAGTGAGGTGAGATCCGGCCACAGCACTCCAGCCTGGGTGACAGAGCGAGACTCCGTCTCAAAAAAAAAAAAAAAAAAAAGAAAGAAAGAAAAAGAAAGAAAAGGAATGTAGCTATACTTTCATAATTTTAGTGCATATCACTCCTAAATGTGTGTGTTTGTACATATATATAATATATATGTGTGTATACACATATGTAATATATGCTCAAAATATTTGAAGTGGATACTTAAGTATCTGGTTTTTTTGTTTGTTTGTTTTGTTTTTTTGCAACAGTAACATTTATAAAGGAAAAGTCTCCTGTTACTACAGGATTTTATCTTAATTAACTGTAAACCAGAATTCTTCAGTGAGCCATACTGCCAAATGAAGACTTATAAGAAAGTTTTATTCAAGATGATTTGAAAAGTTAATCAAAAGAAATTTTAAAATGTTTTGATGTAGCTCTTTTTGGTGAGGGATGAGATCTTTCGGGATAAGAAAAATGAATTAAAACAAACTATCCATGTTCTTTTCATCTTCATCATAATTGATTCTACCTGTGCATCATTTTGGGTCTAGTTTCCTACCCATATTTGTAATGTGGGTTTCATTTACATAAAATGGGAACATAATAAATATAAGGCTTACTAACGATTGTTTTATGTGGCTGCCAATCTGCCAAGTAGCATTCTTAATTATTGCCAGGAAACTAGGCATTTTCCAAGCATATGTTTTAGATTTAAGACTAATATGTCATGTCAGCCCTCTCTACTGGACTGATGGGAACCTAGTGGGACTTCAGAGCATCTGCTTTGGTGGGTGACTTTTTGGGGTTAGATAAAAGCACTAATAGAAGAAGATAGGGCAAAGCATCAAAAGTTTCTGAAAGCAAATGTTACAAAGAAATACATCAAAGGGTTATGTTTTCATTATGAACTGATTTTTTACTAGGCAAGGATAGAGATCGATCTTCCTCTAGTTGCCATGAAGTAAAGGAAACCAGACCCTAACCTACATTAATGAACCTAATTGCAAGGCTCTTGTCTTCTTTGAACAACATAACCAGGAGTTTTGCCTCAAATTTTTTTAAGTATATGTGGCTTTTTCATTAGCCTGTGCAAACCTGGTATGTTCCATCAAAGAATTTATCCCATGACTTGGAAAAAAGGAAACTGAAAATCAAAAAGATCTGGTTTAAATGAGGTGTATTTCTGAATGTTCCCTCAAAAATGTTTTCAAGTCCATAGAAATACCTTTTGGTGGTTTTAGTTTGCTCACCCAACACACACTTTGCTCATGACCCACAGTTCCCTGGTCTTGGCCAAAGAGTTAAGATAACTGTTAAGCATATATGTAAGTGTGAAACAATTTATTATTGATAAGAAATCATATCTTGTCACTCTGAATTTTAATTTTAAGAAAATATACTTAAAATGGAATGCCACCAACCTTTGGATGTTCAAGTGCTCGCTCAATAGACTTAGAAGACGTGGTACTTTTGATAAAATTGGAAGTATTTGAATGCCATGTTACCAATGCCTTCATGTGGAAAGGTGACTTCCATAATGGCAAAGTCAAATGCTAAAACGAATCCAGGACATTTACTGGGCATCAGTTACTCTTCCACACTGAACTATGTCTTCTTGAGAAATGGAGAGTGGCACATGCAGTGTTTACTTTTACTCCCAAATGTGTTACATCTAAAGCCAATACTTTAGAAATGATATTTGCCTACATTCATGGCACAAAGACTTTAAAATGACAGGAAACACAAGCATTTATATCAACAGCTATAGATGGCTATTCATATTCTGAAGAGAAAATAAAAGAGAAAAACTGTAATTGTAGATACTATAAGTCTTAATATCAAATAAAAGCCGTGGAATTCAGCATTGTCTTTGTCTCCTATATCCTATTGTCAATGTATTGAGCCAGAAACTAAGATTCATGATTCTGATGAATTACATTTAATATCTAATGCTTAAATTTAATAAATTTTTCCAAGATCACTTAATAATTTATGAGATAACTGATGATAATGTAAGTAAGATACTGTGCTTCACTGTTATGGAGATAAGAATTATGTTGAGAAAAGTCGGGGGAAAGTTAATATTTTATTTCACATTTCCTTCTTAATGACTGAGACATTATAAGAGGAAAAAGAATTGAAAGGGAAATATTTACTTATAAAACCAAATAATTTAAAAATTAATCAGATTATACTACAAATATGATTTCATTTATTCTTACTCCTCCTCCTTCTCTTCTTCCTCTTTCTTCTCCATTTTAGAATTCTTCCACAGTTAATAGAAAGAGATTAGAAAATAAACTTCCTTAAATTAAGATATTTGTACATAAAAACCTAGCTTACCTGACAAACTTCCTGAAGAATTTGGCAAAGCTCTTGGGGTAGATGTGGATGTTTTCTCCCGGTATTCCTTAAATACCAGCAGAGAAGGTACACTAGCTCCTCATCTAATCCATTATTTCAGGTCTTGCCTTATGACAGTATTTCTCAAGTGTGTTTTTGTTAATAGAGTCAATACCTTTCCATACCTTACTCAAGAAAAGAGATTCCTTGATGAAAGAATTTCAGGAAAAAAAAATAAGAAAAATTAAGTTGTGCTTTGTACATGTTTGTTTGCTTAACAGTTAAGACTTCCCATGATCAAGTGTGAATAACTCTCTCAAATAATATATTATTTAGAACTGTCACAATCCCAAATGAAAAGAACACAGGCTTTATGGGTTTAAATCTAAGTTTAAATCTGTCAAGACTCTGGGAAGCTGCCCTAATCTTTCTCATCCTTCGTTTCTTAATTTGTAAAATGGGAATGGAAGTAGGTTCATAGCATCACTACAAAGAGCAAACATGATTGTTCATGTAAAGTATTTACTCAGCACAGTGCCTGGCACATGAGCAACCTCCAAAAAATGGCAGTGATAATCCTAATGGAACATACCCTTTGCAAGGATAATTGATCTTTGTGCATAGGGCAGCAGTATTGTTCCCGTGGGATTAGTGTTCAACTCTTTGGAGAGGAGGCACTCTCATTGCAAAAGAAAATTGTCAGGAATGACACAGATCTTCTCTCACCAGATATATCTCCCTCAGGGTTCATGAACTTTTAACCACTATGGGTCATGAATATGAGCTAAATTATTTTGTGATAAAATATCCACAATCAAATATTTCTTCAACCCTACAACAACCTAGAGATAGCAAGCATTTTCAGGGAGACTTGGCTGAATTTCAGGAAGTTTTTTTTTTTTTTTTTTTTTTTTTTTTTTTTTTTGCATTCATTTTGAAACTCTCTTCTTATCCAAAGACCACAAACAGTTGAGCCTTGAATTGATCATCTGGATTCCATCATGTTACATTTGTTTGTATTTGTGCATTTTGTAGTGTGCACTCTTTTCATCATGGTTGCCATAGATGCCACTGAAATTTTAAAATTTAAATTTAATTAGAGTAGGAACATTAAATCCTCCCCTTGAATTTCCATTAAATTCATCTTAATATAAAAAACACAAAAATTATTCATTCAGTCATTCATTTCTATGGAGAAAATTCTGTTTTTTTGTTTGTTTGTTTGTTTTGTTTTGAGGCGGAGTCTCGCTCTGTCGCCCAGGTTGGAGTGCAGTGGCCGGATCTCAGCTCACTGCAAGCTCCGCCTCCCGAGTTTACGCCATTCTCCTGCCTCAGCCTCCCTGGTAGCTGGGACTATAGGCGCCCGCCACTTCATAGTTTTTGTTGTTGTTGTTGTTGTTGTTTTGTTTTTTGTTTTTTGGTATTTTTTAGTAGAGACGGGGTTTCACCGGGTTAGCCAGAATGGTCTCGATCTCCTGACCTCGTGATCCGCCCGTCTTGGCCTCCCAAAGTGCTGGGATTACAGGTTTGAGCCACCGCGCCCGGCCAGAAAATTCTGTTTTTTTGCCTGGGCTGTTTAGTTATCTCTGCCTACCAAGCTCTTATGCATTATCAGATCTCTTTCCCTCCAGAAGTCTATAATAACCTCTTCAGCCAGAGACAGTTTCCCCCCTCACCTAGAAACCTACATATATTTCAAATGGTATGTGTTACCCACCACCTTTGAGGGGAGTTTTACATATTGCATGTTTTCCATCTCCCCAAAAAGACTATAACTGCTTAAAGAGATGACCTCATCATCTCTGTACTCTCCACAGTATAATACCTTGTGTATAATTTGCTCTCAATAAATACTCATGTACTTCTGTGGTTACCAAAAGCTTAATTTCTGGGAGCACAGTGGCTTTTAAAACCATATTAATTTTCCATGTCCTGAAAGTAAAGACAAACGAAAAAAAAAATATCTGACCAATGCAGAAATCAAGATGGGTTTTGCTGGAGGAGCAAAAGTACAGAGGTGAAAATTTGTAGTCCAGCTCTTCCTTCTCATTCATCATAAATAGTGTTTTGACTCATGTGACATGATCTTAACATGTCCATATATCAAAGAATCCCTGAATGGAGATACATCATGAAATAAAGGCAAAAGGGGTATTTCTTCTTTTCCCTTACTTTTGAAAAAAAAAAAAAATCCTAAATTAAAAAATAGTCCCTGTCCTGCACTCATTTTTCAGATCTTTTTTCATAGCCAAATGGTTACATAGAATGGGGATCCCATGGGTTAATGGCTCCAAGGACTCTAAAAGTAACAAAACCAAAGAAAAGATGTTGATATAGAGGAGATTTTGAAGACTAAAAAACACAACAAAATTTAAAAATCCACCAAACTCTACAAACAACTTTAAAGCTCACAGTCCTATACAATATTGTCACCTTGAAATCTGATTTCTGAGCTCAACACCAGCAAAATGACTCCTGAAGAGTGATGACAAGAAGCAGTAAAGTATTCTCTGTACTGTCACCAACTGAGATCGTAGTAAAGGACACACTACTCTATGGCTTTACTTAGATGAGGGCATAGGATTCAAAAAGAAAACAAGGGCACAAATGGGTGACTTTGAATTCATCAGAGCACAAAACACAAAGTAGTAAATAATTAGACTGAGACAGAAAGTATTAGTAGAAAGGTGAGTCTAAGAATCCTCTTTAAACTTCAACTAAATGTGATTGAAACCACTAAAGGGGTTAAATTGAACACTCAGCAATCTGGATAGACTTAGGACAACCACCTAAAATACAAAAGAAACATTTGCCTATCAGGAAAATGAAACATTGGAATCTGCCCATGAAGAAAAGTGTGGCACCAGCATTCCTGAAAATCTTTCAAAGAGAATACACCAACCTCTGTGAGTATGGCCAGGTCCATGACTGATGGTATAACTTATTCTTAAGATAGGTTGGGTTGGAAGAGTGGGACAACCTTCCAAAAGTCATACTGACTCAATGACTTCCCTAAAAATAAACATATATCTTTCAAGAGAATATATCTACAAAGAATATAAAAAAGAATGTAATATTTATAGGTAGTTTTAAGATTAGTAAACAAAATAACCTAGAGCAAATGGTAGGCAGCAGCATGAGGCAGTAAGAAAGGGAAGACAATTCTTAATGAGTCCTAAAGGAAGGACATCTCTTAAAATGCTAATGGAAAATCTAATAAAACACAGAGGAATTAAAATACTATGAATAATCAGCTTTGTCCTTTTTGTAATTTATGTTACTCATTAAGATCAAATAATGCAAATTTTTGTTGAGAAATATTGTTTGTTTGGCACATTAATGAAAGAATGAATGAATGAATGTGCATTTATCGAGCATCTGCTTTTTCGCAAGCCCTAGGTACTTTCTCAGTTATCTCATTTAATTCTCACAACAACCCTATCAGTTAGGAATTATTATCCTAATTATATTATTAAGAAAACAGACTCATAAAGGTTAAAGAGCCCAAAGGCACACAGCTATTGTAATAAAGAGCAAAGCCAGATTTCCAACCCAGGTCTTTTGAATTCATGCTGCGTTTTCTGTTCAGTAGGAAACTCATTGCTTCTCTTTCTAAAAATAAATCACCATTGCTGGCAAAATTTTGCTTGTCTAAAGAACTTCTGGATCCACCTTGAGACCTTTGGAATCAGCACCAAAATGGGAAGCATTAATGAGAGTCTGGGCAATTACCCCATCATGCCCAACAAACAGGAAAATGAGCATTCGGCTTGACTCATGTATTTCACTGTTGTTTCAGGAGAGGCCCAAAAGGAAAGGTGGTTATGTCAATTGTATTTTAAAAGCGTGACTAAGTTGTGAGCATTTCCAAAAACATCCCTTTCTTCAGAGTTTAGTTTTACTATCTTTGGAGACAATGTCTCAGGCATCTCTTTGTTGCCTGATCTCTAATTAGCAAGTTCTAAAGACATTGCACTTAGAAAGGGAGGAAAAGTAGCCTTGATTTTGTTCAAAACTTCATTCGTATCATCCCCTAAATGAACTTCTAAACATGCTATCAAGCCATTACAGAAGCTGATGAAAGGAGAAAGTACACCGCCTGTTACAACAAGCTTCCCTAGAAGCACAAGCCCATTCCTCTGACATAAGCTTTCAAAGGTTGCCAAGGTCTGACACACATTTAATCAGACACCTATTTACTCTGTGACCCTCTAGAGTGCCAGTCAAGTGCTGGTGGGTTGTAAGATACACAGTTTTATCGCCACTTCCTAACATGAAGAGAACCAGAACCAGAACACGTGAGGGGAAGAGAAGATAGAAGAGGGTAAGGGTGAAGAGCAATTTTTCCAAATCAGCCTAAGGGAGAACTGGGCCATAGTATTTTTTTTCTTCTCATGTGAAAACATGATGAAAAAGAAGAAAAAAGGCCCACACAATTTGCTTTATAGACTTTCAGAAGAAACTACCTCAATGCTCTGCATCCCAGGAGCTGTTAAAGTCTCTCCTACTTCCAGGCCGCCCAGTGACTCCCGGCAGAGAAGGGCATTGCTAAGATTGCAGCTGAGTGCCGCTGAGCTGCAGCAGTCAGGCTGCACTCAGTTTGATAGTCCCAAGAGAAATGGAGCTTAGGACATTTAGGTTTCAGCATCACCAAGGTGTTTTCAACAGAGGCAAGTTCCTGATTATGAGGGAATGTGGCAGGTGTGTTTTACACGGTTATCAAAACCCCAAACATTTTAAGAGACCAAGCACTGAATATCTTATACACTGGCAGAGTGTGGGGTGATTCTAGGATCATTAATTAGCAAACACTTTTGAGTCACCTATTTAGAACAATGAATGAACTGCCGTAAGAAAATTCTGAAACAGAGTGAGTCAAATCACTCCAGCAGACTTTTCTACGGGGGTTGTGATGGTTTAAAAAAATATTTAGTTGCAAAATTTTAAAAATCAGATAATTCACCTGAAAATACAGATATTTGACTTCTCTTTAATAGTTAAGAGACCTGGCAACGTTGAGGAGCTCCACATTTCAGCATGATATCAGCAAGCAGCCAACACTGAGAATCCCTGATCCTTTTACTCTCATTATTTAATTAACAAATAGTAATTGTATATATTACATATTTATGGAGTATAATGTGATAATTTGATACATGTGTACATTGTGGAATAACTAAATCAAGTTTTATCAAATGTATCACCTCACATACTTGTCATTTTTTTTTGCAGTGAATATATTTAAAATCTACTGTTTTAATAATTTTGAAATATACAATGCATTATTATGTATTATTGTCGCCATTTGGTGCAACAGGTCACTAACGCTTACTCTTCCTGTCTAACAGAAATTTTGAAGCCTTTCATCAACATCTCTTCCCCATCCATATGCTTTTCCCAACTCATGGTAACTGCCATTCCACTGTTTATATGTTCAAGTATTTTATATTCCACAAATAAGTGGAAGCATGTTGTCCTTGTCTTATTTTTTTAAGTTTAATTTTATTTTTAGTTGACACATAATAATTATATACATTATGGGGTACAATGTGATATTTTAATAAATGTGTACACTGCATTACCATCAAATCAAAGTAATTAGCAGGTCCATCACCTCAAATATTTATTATTTCTTTGTGGTTGAAACATTCAAAATCCTCTCTTCTAGCTATTTTGAAATATGCATTTTTGTTAACTATGGTTATCTTACTGTGCAATAGAACATCAGAACTTATTCCTCTATCCTAACTGTAACTTTTATCTGTTGACCAACCTGTCCCCATCCCCTCCCCCATTACTACCTTCTCCAGCTTCTGATAATCACTGTTCTACTCTCCAATTCTTTTCTTTTCTTTTTTTGTTCAACTTTTGTTTTTTTTAATTCAGGGGATACATAGGCAGGTTTGGTATCTGGACATATTGCATGATGCTGAAGTTTGGGGTATGAGTAATCTTATCACCCAGGTACTGAGCATACTACCCAATAGGTAATTTTTCAACCCTTGACCCCCCTTCCTCCTCCCACCTCTAGTGATCCCAAGTGTCTATTGTTGCCATTTTTATGTCCATGTCTACTCTCTACTTCCATTAAGATAAACTTTTTTAGAGTTCACATATAAGTAAGACCATGCAGCATTTTTCTATGTTTACCTTATTTCACTTAATGTCTTCCATGTTCATTCATGTTGTTGCAAATGACAGGATTTCATGCTCTTTTAAGGATGAATAGTATTCCATTATGTGTATATGCCACATTTTCTTTATCCATTCATCCATTGATGAACACCTAGGTTGATTCCATATCTTGGCTGTTGTGAAGAGTGCTGCAATAAACACGCGAGTGTAGGTATCTCTTTGAAATACTGATTTCATTTCTTTTGTATATATGACCAGGAGTCGGATTGCTGGATTATACAGTAGTTCTGTTTTTAATACTTGAAGAACCTCTATACTGTTTTTCATAATGACTAATTTACATTCCCACCAGCAGTCAGTGTTTCCCTTTCTTCACATCCTTGCCAACACTTGTTATCTTTTGTATTTTTCATAAGAGCCATTCTAACTGGAATGAGGTTATCTCTTATTATGGTTTTGATTTTGATTTCCCTGATGATTAGTGATATTGAACAGGTTTTATAAACCTGTTGATCATTTATATGTCTTCTTTTCAGAAATGTCTATTCAAGTCTGTCATCCATTTTAAAATCAGATTTTTTAAAGCTGTTGAGTTGTTTGAGTTCTTTATACATTCTGAATATTAACCCTATGTCAGATGTATGGTTTGCAAATAATTTCTTGCATCCTGTAGATTGTCTGTTCACTAAATTGATTATTTCCTTTGCTGTGCAAGGAAGTGAGATATCTATCTACTGACAACTATAAAACATTGATAAAAGAAATTGAAGAAGACACAAATGAAAATATATCCTGTGCTCATTGATAGAAATAATGAATATTGTTAAAATAACCATACTACCTAACATGATCATACATTTAATGTAATCCCCACCAAAATGCCAATGACATTCTTCACAGAAATAGAAAAAACAATCCTAAAATTCATATGAAACCACAAAATACCCCCCAAAACCAAAGCCATCTTGAGCAAAAAGAACAAATCTGGATGCATCAAACTATCTGACTTCAAAATACACTACAAAATTGTAGTAACTAAAGCAGTATGGTACTGGGATAAAAACAGACACACAGACCAATGGAATAGAATAGGGAGTCTAGAACTAATTCCACACATCTGCAGCCAACTGATTTTTGACAAAGGTACCAAAAAACACAAATTGAGGAAAGGAAAGTATCTTCAATAAATGGTATTGTGAAAATTGGATATCCACATGCCACAAAGAATGAAAATAGACCCTTCTCCCTCATCATATGCAAAATTTAATTCTAAGTGGATTAAAGAATTAAATGCAAGACCCCAAAGTATGAAACGACTATAAAAAGAAACAGGGAAAGTGCTTCTTGACTTTGCTCTGGGAAATGATTTTTGGATAAGACCTCAAAAGTACAGGCAACAAAAGCAAAATGGGTATTTTGTGTGTGTGTGCCTTATCCTTTAAATGAGCAAGCAAGTGCTAGCATTACAGTTCCCATGTCTTACTTAGGTATGCTTCCTTACATTTAGGTACATACCTGGCCCTGTATTTGAGTTTGAAACCCCAGCAAATAAATGGAAGTCAATAACTTGGCCCTCAAATCTGGGAGATATAACCTTCACATAAAAAGCAGCAAGGCAGCAATTAAAGAGTTATGAAACAGAGAATACAATGTTAAAGTACACTTTAACTCATTCTAGGCCTGCACCCTTAAGATTTAGAATTACCTGCAAAACAATTGGTTGGAATGACAATCTAATTTAAAAAGAGATGAGAAATGTGAGCATGTGCACCAGACTTTGAAAATGGGCAGCTATTGAAAGGATAGTTTTCCTTTCTTATCATTTAAAAGTTATGTCCCATCCTGAATCTTTTTGCAAATAATAAAGTAATAATTAATTTCAATTATCAAACTTTGTCAGTTTTCTCAAACCATCATTCCAGTAAAATTTCTCTGGTCAGGGCCTTTAGTACTTTATAGGTAACAATCTCAGTGCACATTTTAGATCTTATCCTATCTGACCATTCATCAACCTATATGCACATCTAGATCCATATTCAGCTGCCCACTCTATAGTTCCACTTGAGTGTTTCACTGGCATGTTTATATGGAACCTTTGATCATCCCTACAAATTTTTTGTACCAACATTCTCCATTCCAATAAATAATAACACAACCCCTCAGACTCTTGTGAAGAAGGCTAGGTCACGTTGGAGCCCCCTTTTTCCTCTCTGTCCACATCCAGTCAATCTCTGAATCTTGTTCTTTGTCTGTAGAAATAACCTCTTCCCTTCTCTTCCTACTTCGTATCTTGCCATGGTCTCTACTCCCTTCAACAACCAACACAACTTCTATGAACCATTAGGCCAACTCCAATTAGAACACATTATAGCTTCCATTGCTTCTAGGAATTATCTAAAATTCTTAATATGGTCCTCAAGGCCTCACCTTGAGTCATTCTCTCCACAACTCACCATATGCTGCCACATGGACTTCTTGTTGTAATTTCTCACTTTCAGTACCTTCACAGTGCTGTTCTCTATCTTGAAATACTTTTCTCTCCTCCTCCTCATACTTGCTCTGTGCCCTTCTTCCCACAAACTACTCATTCTCCTTCAGGGCTCAAATGAATGTCACTTCTTCAGTAAAACTTTCCCAACCTGTGTGAGTATAAACTTCATAATACCTGGACTTTTCCATCAGAGCACATATCTACATTACAATTATCCAGTTACTTATAAAATACTGATAAGTCTGACCTCCCCTTTAACTGTAAGATCCAAACGGGCAAGGAATGTCTATGTCTATCTTAATCACAGACATATTACCATATTCCCATATGCCTGGCATACAGTGGGTACTCAAATACTGACTAAATGAATGAAGGAATGAATGTTACCTGTTTATTAGCTATAAATCTTAAATGGAGAAGATTACCATGACTTAAAGCATACTGTTTTTGTAGGTCCAAAACAGCAATAGGAACATGCAAGGCAAATCATAATTCCAGGCACCAAACCATAATGACCAGTAACTTTATTTGCATGAATAACTAGTAAGATAATTATAATAACATAAGGTAGCCCTTTAATTAAAATAAGCATATTTGCAGCCTACAAAATCATGACAGGGAAGTCGTGTCTGGACATGAAAACACTGATGTCTCTATATTTCCTTAACCTATTTATTTTTGGCTCAGTGATGTCAGATTTCAGTTTTACTTTGATTATTAGCATTTCATATATGTCTGCCATATGTTGGTACTCCATGTGTCATTTGTTGCAGGAAAGAACTGAATGATTCCAAATAAACTTGGTTCACTATTAAAAGCTGTTTATATACTAAGTCAAATGTAGGGGTCACAGTAACAAAATATTGGCTGTTCAACATTTTTAATCACTCTACGATTGTGTAAGGGAGGCTAGCATTGTTCACAGAAGCACAGGTCATTGTTCTTCAATTATTTCGTAAGAACCTTTTATTTTATCAGTAGATGAGTAGATCTCTAATTTATCTGGTTATTCAGAGATTGATGTAGTCACATTTTTTCATATATTTTCATATATATTTCACATCTAACTGTGCCAGGTACTGTTATAAGTCATTTAAATGTATTTGTCATTTAATCAAACAATTCTATGAAGTAGTTATTATTGCTAAAATATTTCTCATTTTGCCATATGAAAAAACAGGCACAGGATGATAGGCAACTTGTCCAAAGTCACACAACTAGTAAGTTACGAAGCTGAGAGTTGTATCCAGGCACTGTCTCCCCAGGGCCTTCTTTACTGTTAACCTCTGAGCTATGACAATAACTATTTAAATGAATATCTTCCTTTTGCCTTCAATTTTTGTTCTTATTTACTATAACAATGCTTTTAATTTTCAGGGATATGGTTAGAAATTATGTAATAGAACATTCTATCATTTTTATGTTGTATTAACTTCATGGTATATGACTTCATGCTGTACTAACTTGATTGTATTAATTTCATGTTGCATGAACTTCATTCTTCATGTTATATGACCTTTTATACTACATAATTATCCTTTATAATATTGCTTTATGTTGCAAATCTATGTTATGAGTAGGTGCCCAGTTCATTGTTATCTGATGATTTATTCCAGTTCCTCACACTTAAAAAACAGAAAATAAGATCATCTTTGTTGTGTCTTTTCTGACTTCAATACTAGAAGATTCATATAGGCCATTCTGTAAGACCTGTGACACCTCGTTCTCAAAAATGAGTCAAAGGTTTTTTTTCCCAACAATTTTGAGATTTCCTAAGAAACCACGTGACACTGAATTCCAGGCTTGTAACTCATGTCAGACTCTGTGGTTACCTTGTAACTTATCAAATTCTTGTTACCCCAATCAACAGAACCTATGGAGAGAAAATGTTCTCCCTGAGTTGTTTTTCTGGTAACTTGAAAACTGGAAAAAAAAAAAAAAAAAAAAAAAAAAAAAAAAAAAAAGGGAAGGTCAAAATTGACTAAAGCAAATTTGCTTATTTTAAGCTCCAGGAGTACGGTAAATAAAATTCCCAAGGATTAGCCCACGTGAGGTCAAGCCTGTTGTGAAAGGAAGGGATGACAATTGACCCTTTCTTAGGGCAAAACCTCCTGCCTTCCATCCCACCAGTCAACTACAGAGACAAGATCGTGAGAGCTGACAGCTTCCGCTGCAGATAAATTCCAGCCTGCCCCAAATGAGCCATGTACTTATGAAACCAAAGAACCAGCAGAGACCTCTGGGACCATCTAGTCCAGCAGTTCCCAAATGCTCCTCCAGCCAAGATTCCATTTATCTCCTCCCCCTCATCTCAGCCATGGACTATGGGTTTGGAAAAAAATTCAACTGAACTAAATATATTAAATAAAACAAGCTATATTTCTCAATGTTGATCATAAATATAAATAAATATATGTAGTGTGAGCTTCTGATCCAAGGTCCCCATACCACAATGAACTGAAATCATTTTTAACCCAAAGCAAGGAAACTTGAGATTATGGATGCAATCTTATGAGATAATTCAGAATTTCTTTTAGAACATCATTATTGTTTTTAAAAAAAATTAAGTGTATAGATCTGGACAATAATGATATATCTAGTTTTCTGTTTTACTGAGGGCCATAAGACATAGTGACCTGCCCCAAATTAGACTTCAAAGTGGACCAGAAACTATATGTATCATAGACCCCAAGTCTAGCAAACTAAATGAGGTACAAGTCGATCCACTAGGGAGAATATTTGCTCAAAGCTGAGATCAACTGTTCAGCCTCATCCACAGTGAGTCCATATCAGAAAACGAGAAACAGTGTCTAAAACTAATTTGCAGGAGATCAATTTGGCAAGTATCATACGACTTTGCAAGAGGACTGAAAATTTAGAAGTATGAGAAAAGCCTGGACTTGCTATAAACTTTCATGAAAAGTGTGTTAGATTGGGATTCAGCTGACAAAGACTAATGCAAAAAGTGAGAAATATTCACAGTGAGTGTTCATGTCTTTACAGAGGAGGAGGAACTGCAAGGAAAACAAATTACATCAGTTAAGGCCAACAGGATAGAGATAAGAAAAGCAAAAGAGCCAAGGGAGATAGGGTAAGCCCAAAGGGTTAAAGAGTATTAGAAGGGCAAATCTATCAGAAGGGAGAAGATGACGAGAGAGAAATAAGAGCTTCTAATAAATGAGAAAGGGCATAGAATTAATCACAATTCTGAAATTTGCTGAGGTGCTGAACTCATTTGTTAAGTCAGTCCTCTTGGTGAAAAAAAAATCACAGAAAGGTAAGAAAGAA
Organism: Rhinopithecus bieti; assembly: GCF_001698545.2. NCBI lineage: Eukaryota > Metazoa > Chordata > Mammalia > Primates > Cercopithecidae > Rhinopithecus > Rhinopithecus bieti. The sequence goes on from NW_016806724.1 coordinate 462,083, forward strand.
AAAGAAATATGATGAATTTGAAAGGAATGAAGGTCTTAGGAAAAATGTCGCTGAGAAAAAACAGAACAGGGTTATGCATGTGAGTGAGAATGCATGAAATTAGCCCATCCCATTTCTCTGTAATGGTGGTGATAACTGCTAGAGAACATAAACCAATTATAAAACACACACTAGATTTAACCAAGCAACTAGTTTCTACCAGTTTCTAAATTAAACTATATAATTGAATTAAATCTTTTTAAAATAGATTCTAGACCTAGAACAAACCTCCAAAGGCCTTTTGGTCTAGTGCTTTAAATTTTAGCCAAATAAATAATCACTTCTACTTTAGAGATGAACTAACAGCCGTCACAGAGAGAGCAGGTGCTAAAATTGAGACAAAACCCAAGAGCTCTGTCCTCTCAGGCAGGGCTTTCTGGATTTCAAACTGACTGCTGTTAACAAGAACTATCACTTATCAGACCCCTACTATAGCCCAGATACTGACTTCCTTGTAGCATATAGAATTATCCAAACAATTTTGAGACATACTTCTTTACAGATGAGAAAACTGAAAATGAAGGAGAATAAACTTTACAATTATTATGTGATGTGTGTATTAGTCAATATGTTGTCTGGAAGTATAATACATATACATCCTGTTTTAAGAAATCTAAGTGAAAAATGAGCTTTTAAAAAATTAGAAGTTACTCACCTTATGAAAGGGTCACATGAAAGCAATTATTATAGCATTCCTTGACTCTATGTCCTGAATTAATTTAAATAACCTTTCAATTTTATTATTTAAAATGTTAAGAAAAAAATGGACACAGTGCATCATCATACTACATTTCAAATATGACTCGCTTAAATGTGATTATGTTCAAATCTTCAGGAATACATTTACTTCACACGAAGTAGGACCCTCCCATGGAAACTAGAATAAAAGAGAATATGGAACTCTGGTTCTGCAGGCTCCAGTTTTACCTGTGCTTCCCAAGCAAAGTCAGGGACCCAGCTGTGGAAGGAGACAGAGCCATTGTCTCTATCCCACATAGAGCAGGAAGTTTGCCAAAGGATTCTCTGCCGTTGGCACAGTTATGCAGGGGTCACCTTAAAGTGTAGCAGCCACTACATCCCATTGATTAATCCACTGGTCACCTGTCAATCTGCCAACCACTATTCCTCTTTGTGGCTCAGAGAAACAAGAAATTATACTTCTTGGATCTATAAACAAAGAATCTAAATGTGGGCCAAAAAGAAATGTTTACTTATTGCTCACTTTCCAATTGTAAAAAGAAGAAAAAATCTGACAATTTCTCTAAATAAGATACTCTCCCCATTGGTAAGTTTCCAAACTCATCTTGGCCAAAAAGCACATACATTTAATTATTCATACATACTGCTTAATATCTCCTGGATACTTTGTCCTGAAGCAGGCAACCTAGGGTGTAAGAGGCAGGCTCTGGAGTTGAACATGTCCTGGTTCAAAGGCCAGCTCTGCCATTTACTCCACTAGGATTTCTCTCAAGTCCTAGTATCCACACATGCAAAATGAAAGTAGTGATGCTACCCAGCTCATGACCCTCATAAAAATGAAATGGCATAAAATACATAAAGTCCTTAGACAATAAGGACACAAAGTCCTTAAGCATACTTGACAAAGAGTAAATGTTTACTCTAAAATAGGAAATTATTTTTATAATTAGCTATTTTAACATTAATTCAGCAGTTCACACAATCCATAGTCAAAGCATGCTATCGCCTCTTGAGAATAATTTAGGCAGGGTGCAGTGGCTGACGCCTGTAATCCCAACACTTTGGGAGGCTGAGGCGAGTGGATCACTTGAGGTCAGGAGTTCAAGACCAGCCTGGCCAACATGGTGAAACCCCGACTCTACTAAAAATACAAAAAATTAGCTGGGCGTAGTGGTAGACACCTGTAATCCCAGCTACTCAGGAGGCTGAGGCAGGAGAATCAATTGAACGAGGGAGGCGGAGGTTCCAGTGAGCTGAGATGGCACCATTGCACTACAGCCTGGGCAAAAAAAGTGAAACTCTATTTCAAAACCAAAACCAAAATCAACAACAAAAACAACGAAAAGAAAGTAGTAGGTTCACTGGGGAACATTTGAAAGAAGACGGAAGGGAATGTGTGGTATTTGGGGAGTCCCAACTCAGTTTTATGTTTTGTCACTATGGTATCATTAGAGGATGAGACTTAGTATTACTAAGGAAGATAATAAATATGCAACCCTGAAGGGTGTAACTTTGTTAAACCTGAGTTTTCATCATTAAGGTATTTGTGACACCACAAGATTAAAATCTGCTGCGTTTCTGAGGCGTTTTTCAAAGCCTGCATTGTGGTCCCAGTGGACCAGTATAAAATCCTCTTGGTCCATGTTCCATGTCTTACTCAGCCACCAGTCTGTGCTTCTCCTTCTTGCCACTTGCTGTGGTTTGAATGTATTTGCCAAAATTCACATATTGGAAGACACATTCGCCAATGCTACAGTGTTGGGTGGTGAGGCCTAATAAGAAATGATTGGGTCCTGAGAGTGGAGCCCTCATGAATGGATTAAGTCACCTCAGGAATGGGTCAGTTATTGAGAGAGTGGGTTGTTATAAAAGCAAGCCCAGTCCCTCGTGCTTTCTCCTGTATACTCACTTACCCTTCTGCTCTTCTGCTGTGGGAGAATGTAGCATAAAGGCCCACACCAGATGCCTGTGCCATACTGTTGAACTTCATAGCCTCCAGAATGGTAAGAAATAAATTCCTTTTATTTACAATTATTAAGTATATGGTATTCTGTTACAGCAACAGAAAACGGACTAAGACACTCTTGTTTGTGTAGACAGTGCTATTGTATCTCTTGCTGCTGGCCTAATAGGTTTATAACTTCTCCTTTAAAGTTCTTCTGGAGATGACAAATGAAGTTATAATTTAGAAACATTCTCCAAATAGCATATTTGATGTCTTGTTAGTACAACAACCCACACTGTCTTCTGTCTTGGTATTCTCTCCCATGTAGGTTTGGTGGTTTAACCTAACCCAAAAAGGAAAATATAAATCAGTTTTTTGGGTCTAATTAAGGATTAGTTACTGTGGATTGTTCTATGGTTTTCAGTTACTAAAGACAGAAACAACTGCACGTGGAAAGTCAACATAGCATAGAAATAGTCTTCCGAGAAAGCTTAGCATAATATATGATTTTTCCTTTTGGTTATCCTATTGGGATTTTAGCATAGAGGACTGATTTTCAAGAAGCAACTGTTTTCAGCTACTTTCCATAAATTAGGCGCTCTGTTCCAGTTGTCTATCACTGACACAAAAAATTCTTCAGCAAATATTAGTGATATGCTAGGTCAGAGATCAAACATATTTCTTGCTTCTCTTTGCCACTCCTATTTAAAATATGAGCATGTCCATACTAGGTATCCCTTCAGAAAATGTTCCTGTAGCCTCTGTCCTCCTACCAGCACCCTGGCAGCACCATGGTTTGTCCAGAACCTCTGTTCTTATTTGCAGGCCTGGCTCTCTTTTCTCAGCCATTTGCTTTTCTGGAATGTCCTCTCTGACTCAGCCTCACAACAAAGATTGTAGTTATCAGCACTCAAATACCAGTCACTCCCCTATGAAGTAAGAGGCGATACCCCCGGCAGTCCCCACAAGGCAGGAAAATGCTGGCATCTCATCAGTTTTCAGGGTTAGAATTTCACTGTCAAGCTCACTATCCTCCCAGCCCTCCCAGATAAACAGTGGATGGGGGCTCACAGCACATTCCTTTCACTCTCACTAATTTCAGAAGAACCCTCTGCTGTGGAGCACCAGTGAATCTTTGAAGTCCTGCTGCTCAAGGGGTGACTCTGGCCTCCTGGCAGCAATTAGAAAAATATTCTTCCTGTCATCTCAGCTGTGACACTGGGCAAATCTATAGCCTTGTCAGTTGATATTCAAGGCTAGGCATTTCTCACATTAACCCTGGCTGCAATTTAAAAACCTTATGTACAATTCAAGTTATTTAATTAATATATTGGATATTTGCATACATATGATTCCTACTGCTAGAATTTTTAATCTAAAACAAAAAATGTACCTAACCTTCTTGATAATTTAAGATGTCATTTTTAAGGTAAATAAATTTAAGGAGTTAAAATCTCCCACCTTGCCCAGATTGGCATCAAACAATTTACCATGGTATTTTTAGGATTCTACATGGGCTTTCCCCCCTTTTGTTAAGCTAAATTCTATTCTTAGAATATTTCCCCAACAACAACAAAAATTATTCCTTAACTCAGTCTTACATCTTGACTCTACTCCTCCCCAGTGGCTACTGCCAATGACAAGGTGAGTTATAAATACCGAATAGAGGTAGATACTAGATCTCAACGTCTGCTCTTCTCTTCAGGGGCTTCCCAACATCTTAGTGAAGATTCTTTTCTTAAATCTTCCCATGCCATTGTGTCTACTATGAATCTCTTCCATCTTCTTTGGTCATCAGTTTATTCTCATCTTTAACTGTGGGTTTCCTTCTTCTTGACCCTCGTCTCATCCTTGCTGGGACTTCCTCTTATGTTAACATTTCCACTTGAATTTTCTACCCAGTTTTCAGACTTAACAGATACAAGCTAACCTCACTATCTCTGTCCCTCCACCCCAACCTTCTTCTCCACCTGGTTTTGCTCTTTCTGTTTATGGTACCTATGCTCTTCTAGAGCCTCCTGACAAGGCTCTAAACCTTATAACTCACATTTTTCTCACCGTTTCACATCTAATCCCTGTCCCATTCCTTTAGGTTCTATGTCCTCAGCGCCCCTCTCATCTCCCCTTTACTTACATTCATACCATCTCTACTTTAGTTAGCATGTGATTCATTATCTCTATTCTATTGCCAGCACTTTCCGGTGGCTCTCCTCACTTCCAAACTGTTACTCCTCTCTATTTCACTTGTTATGGGCACAAATCACTTCTTGATGTATGACACTGATATTGCCTTCCTCTGCTCAGATGCATTTGATGTCTCCCCATTCTCTCTAGAAAAAAAGTCCAAAGTTCTGTTTCTGAAAAATGTGACCCTCTGTGGTATTTTTTTCAATCTGTATAACACTTCATTTTTTATCCAAATAAACCTTTTTACCTATGCTTTACTTCAGTCTGAAAGAATTCCAAGTACTTAAAGATATACAATCATCTCCCAGCTCTGAACTTTATTTAGCCATCCCTTACTCTAAATAAGTGCCTCTTCCCTTCTCTGCCTGTTGTCTTACCTGTGCTTCAGTACTCAAATGCCATAAATTAATCTCTGGTTTCTCAGATGAAAGATAACCCCTCCATCCTCTATTCTTCACAGTATTTTGTACTTCCATTATGGTAGCACATCGTAAGAAGGGTTTTCTTGTATTATAGTAGTTTGTTTGCCCAATTAATCTCATCTAGCACACTGGAAATTTGAGAGGAAGGCTCTTCTTTGTTTATTTCCAAAGTGAACAGTACAAAGCTATGAATTTAGCAGAAAATACCATTTACAATGAACAAATGCATCACCTGAATGTGTAAAACTTCTCACATGCAAAGGCATTCTGCCTGATCCTTATGCCTCAATGTTTGTAGCATTTCTTGCAATATGTACTTCTGTTTTTTTCCTCCTTTAAATATGATATAGTGTATGAATGGGAAAAGGAAACGAAGTTAACAAACATGCATTCAGCAATCCTGAATGAGAGAAGTGTCTAACATCTAATCTAAACCTTTAACTATTGTGCTTCATTCCTCTCTGTAGAAGACAGGATAATGGCACCTCTCAAAAATGGCCACACCCTAAGCCCCAGAACTTGTGAATACATGAGGTTAAAAGGACTGAGCAGTTGCTAGTAAGATTACTAATCAGATGACCTTAAAATAGAAAGATTATCCTGGATTATCTGGACAGGTTCAATGCAATCACATGAATCCTTAAATGTGGAAAAATCAGTCAGTGAGAGAGGTGTGGTGGAGGTGGAGGCAGGAGAGACTCGAAGAGTGAGAAGGACAACCTGCCATTGCTGGCTTTGAAGTTGACAAAAGAGAGCCATGAGCCCAGGAATATGATGGGCTCTAGAAGCTAGGAACAGTCCTCAGCTGACATCCAGGTTGTAGAAGCTAATTCAGTCCTACAATCACAAGGAACTAAATTCAGCCAATAATTTGAATGAAAAAGGAGTCTCCAGAAAGGAATGCAGCCTCACCAACAACACCTAGTTTTTAGTCTCATGAGATCCATGTTGGACTCCTGATCTACAGAATCCTAGGATACTACTTTTGAACTATTTTAATCCACAAGGTTTGTCATAATTTGTCATGATAGCAATAGAAAACTAACATATTCTCCAAGTGACTATTCAGATACACTTGACCTGTGGTGGTTTGAATTGGCTAGCACTAAGAATAAAGTGTGCGACCTCATTGAAGTAAAGCCTAAAGGCATATTTTTGTTATTTTTCATTTGGAATCATTTCAAAATATTATAAGTAATGTGATCTCTTCATTTATTCTTTTATTCAATTCTACAAGCATTTCCCAAATGCCTGTTGTCTATGCTCACACTATAAATTTTGTTGAAGTTTGTAAATCTTCTTCACTGTATTCCGTCAGTGGCTATAACATAACCTGGACATGGCAGACATGCAATGCATATTTAATAAATAAGTTCAAGTGTGATTTTGTCATCTAAGTCCTCTCTACCTGAAGCTCTTTATCTTCAGTAAGATGGGGATGATAATTTATCTAATTTACAGGATGACCTTAAAGACATACATATGCAATTTTTAGAAAATCAGTTGTAATTAGTCCCATATCATTTCTATATTCCAAACTTTAATCCCTTTTTGCCTTGACTTCTGAATCCAACTTTTCACTTTCCTTGAGTGTCTCTCATTTTACACAAGAGCATTCTTAGAGGACTACTATTATCTGGGTACTTTATTATCTGGGTACTTTCCTGTTCAAAATTCTCTAATAGCTTTCCATGCCTTGGGGCTAAAATCCAAATTCCTCAAGATAGCATGGAAAGTCTCACAATATGTTTATCCAGAGAATCTTCTCTGTCACTACTTTGTAGCCTGACCCACACTCACAACCCCAATGCACTCTTCACACAACTAAGGCTTCTCTTTCTGACCTTACAAATGCCAAGCGTAGCCTTGATTTTAAACCACAGATCCTGTGCTACCACATCTGTAGTGACCTTGGTTTCTCCTCTTCAACCTGGCCTATTCCTTAGAAAAAGTCGTATGATTTCCTTCAAAAAGTCTTTCCTAAATAAACCAACTCAGAATAATTTTCCCACTTCCAGGTGTTGTCCCTGCTCTGGTATAATACTCACCTGGTTCCAGGTCTTAATCTTCATATTTCATATTGGTTGGTGTCCTTCCCCAGTTAGGTCACAGTGAAAACTACTCATAATTCATGCTTTTTAAATATCTGCATCCTCTGCCCACCCACAGCAATACTACTGGGTACAGCATAAATAATGATATAATTATTAACATATATAGTGCTTAATATGTTAGACACATTATTTTAAGTGCTCTACAAATTTCTAGACAATCATATGAGGTAGATATTATTTTTATCTTCATTTTACAGAAAAGGAAAATGAGGGACAGATACCCAATGTTTATTGTGGGAATTAAGAAACTATGAAGGAATTCAACATTTGTAAAATGATTAGAATGTAATATAGTTCTTTAAGAGAAATTTTGTAGTTTGGAGGTTCAAGTTTTGTTGTATTTTCACATAATGCAGGGTAATACATGTCTAACAAATAATCATAAATCAGGAAGACTGTATAACATACTTCTTTTAACAAGGTTAAATACATAATTAACGGCACAAATGGATTTGGGATCATATCCATTACATCAGGCTACTTTTCTAAGGCTTATAAAGAGACTTACTTTCAATTATGATTGACATAAATGTAAAGTGGTAGTCTCTTTATATTTTACTATTATCTGCCTTTCACCACAGCTCCTGAATCTTTGACTTCTGAAGCTATGTGGAGGTTTTTTTTGTTTTTGTCAGTTATTGTTGGTTGTGGTAGTAATGTCTGCTGCATTTCAAAAACTGCTCAAGACTGTAAGGAAAGAAGGAAAGCCCCTATAGACATTGATGTTCAGAAATAAAATTCAGTCTACTTCAAAACTAAGACTTTTCATGCAAAACTCACAAGAGTTTCACACAAGTTGTGTTAATACTAGTAAGTCTTCCAAATATATGTCTGGAACATGCATTTGGACCACAGCAGTTAAGGAGCTCACTCAAAATATACAAAATCCAACTTCTGGCTCCTTGAACAATGTTTACACTGTTGCCATCAACCAGGTGATAATTCTCAGCTCAGAACTCTTCATAAGTTATCTTGCACTTTTAATGATTTATTCACACTGTGAATAATTTATTAGCTCCGTTTAGCTCATCAGGCGATAACAAAAATAGTCTGTCTCAAACTCAGTTTAAGCAAAGGTCAAGGAAATCTTAGAAATTTAGCTTTACTGAATCAAAGCAGCTGTACAAGCTTTTCCAATCAAGATGACAAAAGAGTTATCTGCAGGCCAGGGCCCCTCCCGGACACTTTCTATTCTTATCTTCTGCTCCATTCACCACTGGGAGAAGCACAAGACCCCGTGTAAGTTCCCTGGTGGAACATTGTTTTCAATTAAAGATAAACAAAAACCTATTCCCTCCAGCTGGGGATACTTGACTCTCCCTATTTTTCCATGTGAGAAATGAGGCAGAAAGATCCTGTAGCTCTTCTAAAATGTCATGAGTGTTTTACTGGGATTGGCAGGTCTCCCTTCTGAAACGAGGACAGCCAGAGCTATGATGATTTGCTCCTTGCCTCTTTCCTGGCATCCGCCTACCTCACCGGCAGTCACGCAAAGACATATTGATCTTTCTACGGCTTGCTGGGCAATGAACTCCAGTGGTCTTACAACGAGGAAAGGAGTGATCAACTTGCCAAAATAGAATCTTCTGCCAGCCTTAGAAGAGTCATGAGGAGGGGAAGAAAGAATAATAACTTGTGAACTAATGGGAACCCCTTTAATACTTTAAAAAGCCTAGCGAACTCTCTTTTTTGGCACAGACAGATGGTTTTACTTTGGGGACAGATCCATAAGGAGTAGACAATTTGGGTGTCTTGGCTTCTTGGGAAACCTAGGGTTAGAAAGTCCTTGAAGTTGAGTGTCACAAATTGGCCAGTCTGAGCTCATCTATAATATGGCTTTAACTAGATTTTCAATAATTTTTGCTGCATTTGGGCATTTTCTTTGTGAGGGAGACCCTAAGTAAAAACAGACAAAATTCACTTTAGATCAAATGTAGTCCTCAATCTTCACATTGCCCCTTCAGTCTTCTCCCAAAACAGATGCCAGAACGTGGACTATTATCTGAACATTTCTCTTAGCTATGTGAGAAATGAGGAGAAGTGGGGCAAACAATCCAAAGACCAGCCTAGGTAACAACATGCAACAAGGGAGAGGAGAGCAAGGCCTGGGAGAGGGTTGCAATATAAAAGCCCACATTGCCAGCTGAACACATTGGGAAATATTTTCTGCCTGAAACAATAACAATCATAAATGAACTATTGTTAACACAAAAATACCAAATACTGGTAAGAGCTGTCATCTTGGTTTTCTTTAGACATGATAAATTACATTTGCAAATTAGTGTCTGATCTGAGATGACATGGAACAAATGGTAATATTTACATTCTGCACATTATCCTTGTCAGATTAAGCTGCAGTTGGCCAGTGTGGATATAAAGAGGCCTCGAGAGGCTTGCCTGCTAAACCAGCATGTAAATTGTCTCTAAACCATCCACACACTTACATTTATTATCTCCTCAAACCAGCAACAGCCACCCCATTTACATGTCAATTTTGCCCAGTTAGGATAACTTGACTGAAGAAAAGAACTAGTGAAGAAGAACACCTCCAAGAAAGTATTCCAAAGTGGGAAGGACCACAAAACACAGTTTGTAACAAGTTGTCGAAGGCTTTCTATTTATTTAGCACTTTAAGAAGGAGAGGCAGAGGAGGAAAGTATCATTTAAGTGCTTGTGACGTGGAATGCATCATGGTGGGTCTTATGTTCTCCCATTTTATCCCCACAAATTTACCTCTAATATGGGCATTATTATACCCACTTTACAGATATGGACACTGAAGTTCAAAATGTTAACTAATTTGCTAGTACACTTAGTGGGGACAGAGTTAATGTTTGAATTAGGGAAACTGACTCCAAAATTCTTTGTAGTGTATCCCTCTGGAACAGTAGCCTTAACTAGAAATGTTGGAATATGACAGCAGGTCATGGGATTTTCAGGAGAATATAGCCTAACAGAACACTGGGCTTCTATTGCCCCGTCACTATATTGTGCAGAAATGCAGTGCAGGAGGAAGGGTATGGGGTATCACTGCTAAGCTTTGTCACCGGATGCAGAGCTGACAAAAAGCTCTTTCCATTTTCATCATAAAAGCTGCAATGGAGGTTCAGGAAATCTCTGTGAAGCTGGTTTGGTTTGACTTCTTACTACTCTTGTGTTTAAGCCTCAAAAACATGATATGCAAGATGGGCTGAGAAAACCGAGGTTGACTTTTTTGCTCCCAAGGTTTGTGTCAAGAAAGAAGAAGGAAGATAACAAAAAGAACCAGTGCCATACTGTGTGCTTGTTTCAGAAAAATAAAACCTTATGATTTGATTAGTCACTTTCATAAACCCAATTCCATAATTATTCACAAAATGAATGTGTGGATCTTACTATTATCTGATATAAACCAAACAACAATTGGAAAAAGATATTTTGCAACATTTCAGGAAAAGTACTGTGGACCAGGCACAAGATGACATGGATGAATTATTGTTGATAAAGGTAATATTGATACTGTTAAGTAGGTAGGAAAAATCCCATTTTTCTACAGAAATGGTCAGCATATTTAAAGATTAAATGACATTGGAGGTAAGATTTCTTTTCAAATACTTCAGGAAAACAAACCATAGAATTAGAAGTAATGGAAAATCTTGATAATTTTTAAACTTTGGTAATGAGTCTAAGGTTTATTATATAATTCTCATTATGCATGTGTGTTTATAATGATTCATAATTTTTTTTTTTTTTTTTTGAGACAGAGTCTTACTGTGTCGCCCAGGCTGGAGTGCAGTGGCACAATCTCGGCTCACTGTAAGTTCTGCCTCACCGATTCACACCATTCTCCTGCCTCAGCCTCCTGTGTAGCTGGGACTACAGGCGCCCGCCACCGCACCCAGCTAATTTTTTGTATTTTTAGTAGAGACGGGGTTTCACCATGTTAGCCAGGATGGTCTCGATCTCCTGACCTTGTGATCCACCCGTCTCAGCCTCCCAAAGTGCTGGGATTACAGGCGTGAGCCACCGCACCTGGCCCGATTCATAATTTTTTAAAAATACAGTGTCTTAAAATATAAAACTGACTCATTCAAAACACATATTTAAAAGTGATGTTTTAAAATGTGTTTTAATTTTGGGCTTCACCAAGTTTACTAGACCAGAGTAATTAGTGAACAGCCCTGGGAAAGCCTGCAGCAAAATTCTGCAATCTGTCAATATCTGGGGGTTGTTTCTTAACAAGAACCCTTATAGAAGTAGCTATTACAATATGAGGAAGGAAGTGCTAAAATTGCCAGTGTTAATAAGACATGTTTAATTCCCCGCTCAGGGAAAGAGGTCTGTAAACTACAGAAGAGAGTGGTGTTACTATAAAGCATACCTTAGGATCCCGTCTTGCTGTGGGAAGCTAGTGCTGCACAGTATGCCTTCTCTTGGTCTAATTCTAAATCAAAGCCAAGATGTGAGTTTACTTTGCTTGCAAAGGGATTTTCACATGCTCCATAGGGGTCATGAAAGGTATCTGGGGAAGCGGGTATATGAGCTGAGAAATGGACTCTCTAGACAAAGGTTATGCTTGCTGTCCTGCCAATAGCATCCACATTACCGAGGGAGTAGCCCACACTTAGGCTACACTGAACCTGGATCCAGAGCCTGCTCTTCAAGGAATGGCAGAGAGGAGGTGCTGAGCAGTAGCCTTGATCCCCAACACATCACATTTTCAAAATGTTTGATTTAAAAGAATAAATAAAAGCATCTGTTTAGTTGAAATCTATAGAATACCAGTTCACTTCAATGCTGAGAAATATCTAGTAATATGATCCTCAGAAAGATCTGGATGAAGTGAGCAGACAGAAGGGACCATACTATGACAGGGACTTATGGCTATACAAAGTGTTTCTCAAAGTGTGGTCAGAAGGCACTGCCTGAATCAGAATCACATGGGATGCTTCTTAGAAATGCAGCTTCCCTGACATTTCCCCAGACCCATTGTATCTGTCTTAGGCATGGGACCCAGGAACCTGAATTTTAAACAAGCTTCCCAGAATCTCCCATGAAATAAAGCTTGAGAACTCCTGTTTATCCTTTTTGCCTTCACTTGCATCTTTGCCACTCAACATGCATCCATTTCTCCCTCCCTGCTTGGGAGTTCTTTTTGATGATGGTTCCTTGGGTTTCATCTTTGTAGTTTTGTAGTGCCTGCTCACTATATTTTCCGATAAGTTGAACTCACAGATTGCTACTTGATTAAATCTTTCCTATGTTAGTTATGAACACCTGAGTCCTGCTTCTTCTCTGAGTTCCTACAGCACCTGTTTTCCCCCAGCACAACTTAGTATATTATATTGTAATTTTTCACTTACTTCTTAATCATTGAATTCCTCACTGGAGGGACTTCTTGGTATAAGACAGGCATTCAACATTTGTTTACCAAATGAGGAAATGAATGATTGTTTCTGACTCATACTTCTTACTACTTAATGCCAGTTCTCTTATTCCAGGAATTTTACAACAGGTATTTTTGCAAAATTTGTCTTCTTCATCCTCAACAAAAGTGTTGAAACATTCTTTACACATTAGGGACAAGATCAGAAGGTGCCACTTTCTATGCTAGAAACGTGTGATGAACTAGGCGCATGCCTGGATTTCTCAGAATTTTGGTAAGGTTCTGAGTTAGTTTCCTGAAGAGATTTGGTACTTTCCTCCATGCCATTAGGAAACAATCAACACTATTATCTTTGAAAGGTAATGTATAGACTTGGAAATTGCAAGGAAGAACTGAAAACATAAGATGCTTTTAACTAAATCTAGAAATATGTGAGCTGAAAATTTTTTTAAACTAGTTTTTGTTATTTATGCTCCATATGTTTACAAAATAGATTGGGGTGTTTTTTGATAATAGACACATATTCAAATGGATCTTTTGAGAAACTTAAAAGATCAGAAGTCCACTTATTCTTTGCCAATGATATAGATCAGTAGAATCAGGTCTGTGGTTTGCTTAGAGGAAGGTCGGCACAGAGCTTGATGGGTTGTCTGGCAAACCTTTGTTTTTGCAACTTGGGAAGGATAAAGTGCAGTCATTTAAAAATATAAGGTAGACTAACTTTCAGTCTAACCTATATGAGTTGTATCTGACCAGTTAATTAAGATGGAATGAATTCAATACTATTTTATTAGTGAGTGAGCTTAGGAAGTTGTTTGCTTCCTTTTCTAGTTGCTTTTGTCCTCCTAATAGTATTGTCATTCTGGCCAAGACACATTGCTCATGCATGGAACAGTCATGACTCATTTCAAACTTCTAATGGCCTTCTGGTATCCATTAAAACAAAAACTTAATAGAAAGCAACTAAAGAAATTAGAGAAGGCTTTTATATACCTCTATTATCCTTATCTTGCATCTTGCCATTCCAGTCTTGTGTACCTACCATTAGACTCAACTAATAAGTTTAGTATTCGCTTTGAATCCAGTCTAAAGAATCCAAATCAAAAGACATTAATTATTTCATTGATCTTTGGCTAGTGATAAGTGAAAAGTTCATCATGTACTTGTAGGAAAAAAATCTTCCCAGTCCAATTTTTCTGTGGTTGGAATCTTATTAGAATTACTGACAAAATTTGTATTCAAATCCTAAAATGTTTATAATAGCTATCTGTGTAAAATAAAATTGAGAAATATGTAAAATAAAATTGAGAAATTGAAAATTGAGAGATAAGCACCATACCAGATGGTGCTTATCAAGAGGCCAAGTTAAGGAAGACTGAGTTTTTGCTACATAGGAAAATTAAATCAAAAATCATTCTTCTGAATGAAAATCAATCATCTGAGCTCTTCCCCCACCAAAGTTACACTGTTGACATATAGAGTTTAAATTGGGTCAGATTCTCCTGGTGTTGTTATTGGTAAGCAACAATTAACAAATTTGGCTAATACATGAAATAAAATTTATTGGAGAGACATTGGGCAGTTGAGAAAAATGTTTGAAAGGCCAGAGGATAAGGCTCAGAAATAGGATAGGAACTAGAACAAGCACAGGATGGCACTGGCATTTAGTCAAAACGAAGTGCTCAACTATCTGAAATAGATAAATTTTCTTTACGAACAGTCAAAAATGAATGCCTTTCAGCCATTGCACCCCTCATCACCTCCTCCATCATCTTTACAATTTGGCTAATGATTGATCAATTAGGGAGAAAGAAAATCTGATTGGTCTAGTTAGGACTATATGACTCCCTCCCTCTTGGTTAGGGGAGGTCAAGATGTCTTGCTTTACTTCCCCACCGAGGAGACACATAATGGAATTAGCATACTGTTGGAGGAGCAGTAAATGTTAAGGGACAAAAATACCAACTAATTTTATTAAAGTGCTTCATGCATTCTTGATTTGGACTTCATCATTGACTTCCACTACTCCCTTCTCACTCTCAACCATCAGATAAAATTCCCTCATATGCAATTTATTGACATATACTTGATTCTGCAAGCAGGATAGAACCCTACAATTATTCATGCACAGAATCAACAGGTCAGCGCACAACACAATTCTCTTCTATAATTCCCAATCGAGGATGGAGGTTGAGAGTGAGGGCATTCTATTTCCAAATGACCCATAATATATTTTAGATAAAAGCAAATGTTTCTACAGTAAAGGAGTGTAATGATCAATCATGATATAAATCTCTAAAGAATATCCAATTCCATTTATTCATATTTGAAGCTCATTAAAAGACCTTTAGATTTATAATTTAATATTGGGTTTATGAGTCAATTATTCTATGTCTTGAGACAAACAATTCATGAGAGCTTGATCCCTATTGTAGAAATGATAAAACCAAGACCTTTAAATTGCAGAGCTGTGGACTAGATCCTAGATCTGAGATGGCTGGTCGCCGAGTTATATGACACCCTGTAAGTCTTGGCATAATATGGTCAACTGGTCAACTGATCTTACCTGCTTTTGTTACAGACATTAAGCAGTTTTTCTGATTATCACTCTTAGGAATGGTCTGGCTCAGAACATCAACTCTGACTTTCTAAAGGGCAATACATTAACCTGCCTTCTGGTTAGTACTAATTACTGCTTGTAAGGAGAGCTCAGATGTTATTTACTTTATTTCCTTTGTTGTTTCCAGTGAAAGTGATGGATGTCTCCCCTTCTGAGTGTCATTCTAAAGTCAGAAAGAGTAGGTTGGAGTTAGTGAAAGTTTCAGATTCATGCACGTTATAGCCTTGCTGACTTGCCTTTCAGAGTCCTCTCAAAGTAAAATTTTATTTCTCAGTCAATGCCTGATTTAAGCTTAGAGGCATGTCTCCAAAGCAGCTCTCCCAGACACCCCTAGAGTACTGGTGCTGTACTTCAGGTAAGCACATCTCAGGAAGTATTATGATGAATGACTTACCTCTTGGGGAAGGATGGGTACTATACTTAGCTTTCAAAGGCAGCACAATTGTAGATCAACACATGTTTGTTAAATAAAGGAATGGAGTGTGATCTGACTCAGCACAGGAGACAAAGGAGTGATCAAAATGAGTTTTTGAAGTCTCTTATAATTTTATTTTAGGATAGAATTATGAATCTAAGGACATAACTCTGGCTCTGTGTTGCAGATAAATGAAATGACACTTTTCAAAACAAAAATACCATTAACACATGTCTACTAAAACCAGTTATTCTTTCACTGTGACTAACATTTAGTGAGAACAGCAAGTTTACATGTTTGTACATGTGTTTAGCTTTGACCTCTTCACCAAAAAATGTGAGTCACTGGGTCTTCACAAGACATACCTAATCTACGGTGGACATTTTGTACAGAGTCATTTTAGCTATGCGATATGTCCCCAGATTCCTATACTATATGGTTCCTCATTAAGGCAGGGCCATAAGAGACCTTTGCAGGAGATTTGGAAGATGAAAGTGCAACAGGTGTTACACCCTGAAGGTTAGTGGAGAGCACCACGTGCTGTTGTAACTTGCCTCTGTTGTCACCCGTGTGCTTGCTCACCTTGTCATGTTGGGGCAGCAGCCAGGCCCACANTGTAAAATAAAATTGAGAAATTGAAAATTGAGAGATAAGCACCATACCAGATGGTGCTTATCAAGAGGCCAAGTTAAGGAAGACTGAGTTTTGCTACATAGGAAAATTAAATCAAAATCATTCTTCTGAATGAAAATCAATCATCTGAGCTCTTCCCCACCAAAGTTACACTGTTGACATATAGAGTTTAAATTGGGTCAGATTCTCCTGGTGTTGTTATTGGTAAGCAACAATTAACAAATTTGGCTAATACATGAAATAAAATTTATTGGAGAGACATTGGGCAGTTGAGAAAATGTTTGAAAGGCCAGAGGATAAGGCTCAGAAATAGGATAGGAACTAGAACAAGCACAGGATGGCACTGGCATTTAGTCAAAACGAAGTGCTCAACTATCTGAAATAGATAAATTTTCTTTACGAACAGTCAAAATGAATGCCTTTCAGCCATTGCACCCCTCATCACCTCCTCCATCATCTTTACAATTTGGCTAATGATTGATCAATTAGGGAGAAAGAAAATCTGATTGGTCTAGTTAGGACTATATGACTCCCTCCCTCTTGGTTAGGGGAGGTCAAGATGTCTTGCTTTACTTCCCCACCGAGGAGACACATAATGGAATTAGCATACTGTTGGAGGAGCAGTAAATGTTAAGGGACAAAATACCAACTAATTTTATTAAAGTGCTTCATGCATTCTTGATTTGGACTTCATCATTGACTTCCACTACTCCCTTCTCACTCTCAACCATCAGATAAAATTCCCTCATATGCAATTTATTGACATATACTTGATTCTGCAAGCAGGATAGAACCCTACAATTATTCATGCACAGAATCAACAGGTCAGCGCACAACACAATTCTCTTCTATAATTCCCAATCGAGGATGGAGGTTGAGAGTGAGGGCATTCTATTTCCAAATGACCCATAATATATTTTAGATAAAAGCAAATGTTTCTACAGTAAAGGAGTGTAATGATCAATCATGATATAAATCTCTAAAGAATATCCAATTCCATTTATTCATATTTGAAGCTCATTAAAAGACCTTTAGATTTATAATTTAATATTGGGTTTATGAGTCAATTATTCTATGTCTTGAGACAAACAATTCATGAGAGCTTGATCCCTATTGTAGAAATGATAAAACCAAGACCTTTAAATTGCAGAGCTGTGGACTAGATCCTAGATCTGAGATGGCTGGTCGCCGAGTTATATGACACCCTGTAAGTCTTGGCATAATATGGTCAACTGGTCAACTGATCTTACCTGCTTTTGTTACAGACATTAAGCAGTTTTCTGATTATCACTCTTAGGAATGGTCTGGCTCAGAACATCAACTCTGACTTTCTAAAGGGCAATACATTAACCTGCCTTCTGGTTAGTACTAATTACTGCTTGTAAGGAGAGCTCAGATGTTATTTACTTTATTTCCTTTGTTGTTTCCAGTGAAAGTGATGGATGTCTCCCCTTCTGAGTGTCATTCTAAAGTCAGAAAGAGTAGGTTGGAGTTAGTGAAAGTTTCAGATTCATGCACGTTATAGCCTTGCTGACTTGCCTTTCAGAGTCCTCTCAAAGTAAAATTTTATTTCTCAGTCAATGCCTGATTTAAGCTTAGAGGCATGTCTCCAAAGCAGCTCTCCCAGACACCCCTAGAGTACTGGTGCTGTACTTCAGGTAAGCACATCTCAGGAAGTATTATGATGAATGACTTACCTCTTGGGGAAGGATGGGTACTATACTTAGCTTTCAAAGGCAGCACAATTGTAGATCAACACATGTTTGTTAAATAAAGGAATGGAGTGTGATCTGACTCAGCACAGGAGACAAAGGAGTGATCAAAATGAGTTTTGAAGTCTCTTATAATTTTATTTTAGGATAGAATTATGAATCTAAGGACATAACTCTGGCTCTGTGTTGCAGATAAATGAAATGACACTTTTCAAAACAAAATACCATTAACACATGTCTACTAAAACCAGTTATTCTTTCACTGTGACTAACATTTAGTGAGAACAGCAAGTTTACATGTTTGTACATGTGTTTAGCTTTGACCTCTTCACCAAAAAATGTGAGTCACTGGGTCTTCACAAGACATACCTAATCTACGGTGGACATTTTGTACAGAGTCATTTTAGCTATGCGATATGTCCCCAGATTCCTATACTATATGGTTCCTCATTAAGGCAGGGCCATAAGAGACCTTTGCAGGAGATTTGGAAGATGAAAGTGCAACAGGTGTTACACCCTGAAGGTTAGTGGAGAGCACCACGTGCTGTTGTAACTTGCCTCTGTTGTCACCCGTGTGCTTGCTCACCTTGTCATGTTGGGGCAGCAGCCAGGCCCACAGTTCCTTCTGCTGAATATCCTCCTCCAATTTATCCAAGTTACAGACCCACTGCATGTGCAGCTGCATGGTGAAAGCACTGACTTCTTCTGCAAGCCTCCCAGGCATGGAGGTTGAAGGTTGCCAGTGTCTGAATGTTTGTGTCCCCACAAAATTCATTTGTTGAAATTTTAACCCCTAAGGAATTCTCACCCCTAATACCCTAAGGAGATGATATTAGGAATGGGGCCTTAAGGAAGGAAATACATCATGAGGATGGAACCCTTGTGAATGGTATTAGTGCCCTTATGAAAGAGACCCCAGAGAGCTGCCTTGTTTTCTTCCACCATGTGCATACACAAAGAGAAGGTGCCACCTATGAACCAGGAATGAGCCCCTCACCAGATACCCAATTGTTGGGACCTTGAACTGTACTTCTTAGCCTTCTGATTGGTAAGAATATATTTCTGTTTATAAACTACTCAGTCTGTGGTATTTTGTTATAGCAGCCCAAGCAGACTAAGACAGCAGTGGTGAGAGATGGGTACAGATCCAATTTGCCTGAAAAATATCTAGTTTGTCTTCACTGGTTCCAGATTTTCCTTGCTCTCCTCCACTTTATGTCTAGATTTTTGTCCCAACATCTGGCCCTGCTGGCCTTCAGGGACCTTAGGTCCACACCAGATGCCAAGGCAATTATTTCCCATGCAATTCTTCACCATCTCCCATGATTGCATGAGCTCTATTCTCTATAATGAATTTCTAATTATATATCACTCAGAGTTGTCCTATTTCCCTTATCAAACTCTAACTGATATGCCTGCATAAGCATTACCTTGTCCTACTGAAGTCACTCTACTTTATACATAAAGATTGAAACAGAATTAGGAGATAGCCTGCAAAGAACACTCCACAGCTTATCAAGATATAATTAGTTGCTCATTGTCTTAGTCTGTTTGGTAGGTTACAAACAACAGAAATTTCTTTCTCTCAGTTCTGAGTCTAGAAAATACAAGATCAAGCTGCCAGCAGGTTCAGTGTCTGGGGAGGTCCTGCTTCCTAGTTCATAGATGGTGCCTTCTCACTGTGTCCTCACATAATGGAAAACAACAAGGCAGCTGCCTGGGGCCTTTGTTATAAGGACACTAATTCCATTTATGAGGGCTCCACCCTCAAGACCTAATCACCTTCCAAAGGTCCTACCTCCCACATTTCTGATTAGCTTTCAACATATAAATAACACAGGAATGTAAACATTCAGACTATAGCACATATCTTTTGTAATCCCCCTTTTGATAAAAGTAATTGCTAATTAGGAGTCAATAGAATCATTTAAATTTTATGCAGGACTTGTAGGGCTGCAGCATTTATATAAAGTAGCCATTTTTCATATGTAATGAATAATTGATTCACTCATCTAGAACCCCTCTTGACTCAGTCCGGATGGGATTTAGAGTAATCCAGTGTAATATAGTATGTCATCGAGAATAAAAATGTAAAATACAGTGCATCTGAAGAATTTTTAAGTCATTAAAAGCAGAGGAAATTAATTGCATAAGCCAATTAAACTCAAATATTCTAATAAGAGATTCCTGAAAACTGTCAGGTTATGTGAACTTTGTTCTATTTTCCTATTTTAACACTACTCAAATGTGAAAACCAAAGAGTCATTCAGTAAATGAATCAATAATCACCTTTCTCTGACATCATAGTCCACACAGGTAATTTTCCTTAAAATTAAAGGCAGAATAAAACAAAGAATAAAACCATAAGTTTTATGGCCACTTTTGAAACTCAAGCTTAAACTGCCTTCTCTCTGCTTAAGAGAAACATGGTCTCACATATTAAGAACTCACAGATTCCTGCCTTGTCCAATTCCATTTTCCCTTCCAGTTTCCACTGTTGTTAGCCATCCTTCTCTAGTCCATTTCCTTGAGAACTGGGACTGGTTCTTATAACTTTCTGTTACCAAAGTTCCTTGCATATAGGGGGTGCTTAAAAAGCAATTCATATGATGAGGAGGATGTCATGTCTACCTGGGCCACAGTTTTACTCTCCACCCATTATGAAGCAAGTATGGCATTTTAACAAAACATAAGATTTGAGATTTCTTCTAGAACTAGCACTTCCATTTTCATGAACTTCTTTCTCAGGGCCTCTCTTTTCCTTCCCCCTAAGATAATTCCAATTATTCTTTACAGTCCAGAGAACAGAGTCCTCCCATGAAATCTACTATAGTACTTTTCAGCACGCAATGCAAAAGTGAGCTGACACTGGGATTTGTTTTGCCTGGGTAGGTGAACACCTGCCAAGGACTAAATGCCTACCATCAGCTGAAACATTCAGAGCAGTGTGGCACCACCATGAAGGCACTTCCTGGACACCAAACCTGAGGTCAGACTCTGATCTGCTTCCTCTCTTCTTTTCCAGCCAATCAGCAAGTTTGGTTTTGCTTTCAGCTAGAGACAAATACCTGTGCAGTCAACTCCCAAGAAGCATGTGGCTGTGTCTACCAGACACTTGCTACAGTGATTTATTCACCCTTCTAGTATATTAGGTAAGGTCATCACAAGACACTCTACTATTAGGCCTAAATTCTTGGGAAGAGTTGAAATAGTTTCAGAGATAAGAGGCCTTTTTTGGTAGATGAGACCAACCAAAACATAGACTCCTCCAGGCCAAAGAGCACCCAAGCAATCTTAGCCTAAGTAACTGCCAAAGAGAAACCCTGAGAAAAGTCAGTTCCAGAAAAAGAAGGAGAATGTCTAGAGTCTTTTTGGAATAGTCCCAGGTAATTTCACACTAGTATGAAGATCTAAAATATTATTATTAATTAAGCCAAACCCTTCCAGTTTGGAGTTTGTTTATTTTCAAGCACAGTGATAACACAGGGGATATTATGGCAATAGGAGATTTTGTATGTGAGTGACTGCTGTCATCTCAGCTGTAAGAATATAAGACCTTTAGGCTCAATGGACTTGCTAGTTCACCTTATCTTTGGTGGTAAAAGTGTTGGCAATTGTGTCCAAAAGAACTTTGAATACCAGAGCTTTATTAAAGAGATTAGTTAATTTTTCCCCTGTTACTGTTTTTTCCACACACAAAAAATACCTTAGTACATAAGTTACAAGGACCTCTGGCTGATAAGTGATTTATACTGAAAACACTGAACATAGTCAGGAGAAAGCAATTCCTGCTATTTCCCCAGCTTGAAATCTGGATCCATTCCAGACATTTTTCTCAGAATCAGTCCCAAGCAACCCCATCTGGGGTGCTAGCAAACTGATGAGATCTTCTGCCTCATAAAAATCCTATAACCTTAACAAAACAAAGTAGACTTGCCTTATCTTATAGGTCTCTGAACAAAATACTTACATTTTTTCTAATTTAGTCAAAAACTTAAAGTTTCTCTTTCACTTTCATACATTTTAAAAGTGGTACAGAGTGTATTTTCATATAACCTCTAGCATCACACCCCATCTACTGCTGCCAGAATTTACAAGGTCTAGCTGGACTTTCTGAAATAGACTGGTGCCTTCTGATTAGATTCATGACTCATTTGAGCCATGCTGGCAAATGCAATTAACAATCTATTCAGTAAAGCTTGCACACAGAATACTTGCAGGATACACTATTAGGATCTGTCCATGAGTGGAAATCCAAACCAATCCCAAACACTCACACACATCTTTGAATAATCAAGAATCAATATATTTAGCCTGAAACAAAGGGGAAAATTTTACTTGTTAAATCTCACACTCCTAGTTCATGTTAACAAAACTGTAAGGCTGGAAGTTTCGACAGGTCATTTTGTCCATATCTCTGTCTCTGCCAGTTTCTTCATCTAAACAGTACCAGGTGGTGTTGGTGATCTCATCTAGATTTGAAAGGATACAGAAAAGAGAATTTTTCAACATACCTTGGCATTGTTCTTGAACTTTCTCTTTCATTCCCCACAAAATGTCTTTCTTTATGACCTTTCTATTCCTATTAAAATCTACTTCCTCCTTTTCTATTTTAATAGGATCTGGAGAACACTACCAAGTAGGAAATATGTTTTCTTTTCACTTTCTCCCTACTGCAGAGTCTCAGAGTCTCACTCACTGCCTCCCTTAGTGGCCTCCCTTAGTCTATTCAGGCTGCTGTAACAAAATACCTTAGACTTGTTCTTATAAACCAGAGAAATTTATTGCTTACAGTTTTGGAGACTGAAAAGTCCGAGATAAAAAAGCCAGCATATTCAGTGTCTAGTGAGAGCTCGTCCCTCATAGATGGCACCTACTATGTGTCTCACATGGAGGAAATGGCAAAAAGGCTCCCTAAAGCCTCCTTTATAAGGGCACTAATCCCATTCACAAGGGCTCTGCAATCATGACCTAATCACCTCCAAAGGCTCTACCTTTTAGCACTATCACCTTACAAAGAGGCAGTTCTTTCTGTTGCTTGCTCTGTGACTGAAATCGACTTGGAATTATCTATTTTATATCTCAAATTAGGCCTCCTCCCACCCCATACACCTCCAGTTCAATATATAATAAAGTACTAAAGATAAACCCAGGCATTAGTCATTTAAAATCGTAAAATATATGTAATATTTTTTGGAACAAAGGACATGACTAAGTTTGAGTGAAAAATTAACATCAGTAGTATCTGTTGTGGAGGGTGGGAGTCCTGATTTAAAAATAATATGTGTTCATTATTACTTAAGTGAGAAAGTAAAGTATATAATCATACAAAAAATAAAAGCATTCATAATCCCACTACACAGACATAACCACTAACACCTTCTGTTTCTTCTGAGATTTTATATTTTAACAACTTTATTTATTTTGCTAACTCAACTGCTAAGTGAAAAGTCATTTAATTACACAAATATTTCCATAGTTTTAATGGTTTAAATGGTATGTTCCAGTCAAATCCAAGATACTAAAGGATTTTTACAGATAGCAAAATATATCAGATGAATGATTAAATAAGTTTCTAGAAATAACAACAACTGTAAATTAACTGTAAATTAAATAATAAATTGAACATTAAAATTGATGAAAGGTTATTGTACTCACCAAAAAAAAAAAAAAAAAAAAAAAAAAAAAAAAAAAAAAAAAAAAAAAAAACGAGAAGCCTTGATTATGAGTGGGTGGTTGGAGATGAAGGGCAAAGGAACCATTTTCTAGAAGGCAGTGAGAGTGATCAACTTTCAGACAGGTAACCTTATTTGGGCACTTGGTTATCTTGCACTCAAAATGCGTGTTTTGATGTAGACAAACACATCCCAAATTTTAATGGTTTAAAACAACAAACCACTATTTTTTCACAATTCTGTTGGTTAGATGGGCTAGTTTTTAAAAATCCTGGTCAGCTTGGCTGATGTCTCTTGTTAGCCGGTGACACAGCTGGAACTGTGTGGTCTAGGACAGTGGTAGGCAAACTTTTTCTATAAAGTTCCAGATGGCAAATACTTTAGGCTTTTCAGGCCATGTTTTCTCTGTTGCAGCTACTCCACACGGCTGTTGTAGTGTGAAAGCAGCCCTCGGCAATATGTAAACACATGGCTGCGACTGTGTGCCTTGCCTACCCCAGGTCTAGGATGGCCCCACTCGTGTGTTTGGCAATTGGCCGTCTGGCTGGTCTAGAGAAGTGGTTCTCAGAGATTTCTATGACTTCATGCTCAGACATGAACATGTATTAAGATTACCTAGAGGGCTCCTTAAAACATAGATTATTAGGCATTACATCCAAAGCTTTTGATTCAGTAGGATGGGGGTGAGGCTGGAGAATCTGCATTTCTAGCAAGTTTACAAGGGATACTGCTGCTGCTAATCTGGGGATCACATTCTGAGAACCACTGGTCTAAAGCACCTCCTCTAGAATTGTTTATCTCTGCTCCATGTGTCTCTCTTCCTCCAGGAGGCTGACCTGGACTTCCTCACCCTGGTGGTATCAGGGTTCCAGAGCAGTAGGAAAGGCAAGCCCAAATGCAAAGGTGCTTTTCGAGCCTCTGATTACATTACATTTGCTATTTTCCCATTGGTCAAAGCAAGTCATATAGCCAGGCTCTGCCAAAGTGGAAGGAGACCACCCAAAGGTGTAGATAAAGGAAAGTTTGAAGAAACTGGGCAACATTACTGCAACAATCTACCCATGGCACACTCATGTGCGTGTACACACACACACACAAGTTATAACACAAACACATCTTTAGAACAAGATAGATGCTACACAGTAGGAGGCTTTGAAACACATGGAAATAGCTCACACATACAGTGGTTGAGAGAATCATAGAAAATAGTACCTTTCTATCCCACTCATCTTATGTATGTTTGCAAAGAAAAATACTTTGGGTTTATCCACATAGGGCAATCCAAATTTATTTCATATGATACTCTTATTAGAAACTGCTGTTATCAAGTAAGTTGGTGAATGGATCTTTGCCTGAAACATAATGTGAATGCATGATTAATATCATGTTGATTAAGTGAGTTTTGGGGAGAAATAATTATACTGAGGGAAAAAATTGAGTGAAAAGGGGAAAAGTGATATAACTTTTCAAAAGTTGCTTTAGTGAAAGGTTAACCAACAGTTATTATGCAAGATAAATCTGTATATGTTAAGTACTCTCATAATTTCTAATAAAGAAAAATGGAAAAAATAAGTTTTATATCAGTTAAACTCACAAAATGCATGTTGCAAAGATGACAAATGAAATTAACAGTCCTGAGGAACCTTCCCAGTGGGGCCCAGGATGGGAACATGGAATATAACCCTGAGGTGCCCAAAGAGTGTTATGAAAAGTCAGTACACAACTCACCCCTCCCAGCTGACCTTTGTAGATTTCACAACTCCATAGATTTGTTATATCATGACTCTGATTTATAAAAGGTGTCACATAATAGCATTCGTTTTCAGAAATCTGTCTCTAAATGAAAGCCTAAAATGAGTGATGTCAAAACCAAATGGCTTACAAAATACCTAGCACTGTGTTTTATGAGACACAGAAGTATTTATACATTTCAGCATAAGTTGAAGCACACTGAACTTTTTTGCACTTGAGTTTACTTTATTGGGGATTAGAAAAATTGGTTTTGTTTACATGACAGCATGGCTTCAAAATTGGTGATAGATTCTATGAGGAGTATTCTCTCCTAAACTAAGCACCAAATTAAAATACAAATTGAAAACTAAAATACGTTACCTATATAGAAATTCTAAAAGAACTGCCATATAAACTGACATGCCAGTATTTTTGCCTCTGAGCACTTGGTTAAATTCAAACTAGAAAAAATATGAATTCTAATCTCAAGAGGCTTACATCATAGGTGAGAGCCAGATAGGCAAATATCACATAGACCAATAAACAAAATATTTCAGAGACCAGAAAAACAACAGGTTGGAAGATGAGAGGGTGACCAAAAAACCTCCCCAGTTTCCCCCGGGTACAGAAGTGGAGATAATCCCATTAAATGTGTGCAGTTACTGTGGTGGGTCTTATTAAAGTTATTATTATACCTGACGATGCCTGTCTGTTTCATTGAAAATAAATAAATAATATGATGTCATTCCTGAACCATAAGCACTAAATTGACCATTCTCTTTCCCCATAACTGCCATCTGCAAATTCTCTCACTGAAAGGTTTGGTTACCATCTTTCATTCTTTCTGTTCCATAAGCAGCACAAAACCCTGTTATGGACTGAACGTTAGTACTCTCCTTCCAAAATCCGTATGTTGAAGCGCTAACCCACAATGTGATGGTATTCAAAAGCGGGGGCTTTGGGAGGTAATTGAGTTTAGATGAAGTCATGAGGGTGGGGACCCCATAATGAGATTGATGTCCTTGTAGAAAGACCAGAGCTCTCGCTCTCTCTCTCTCTCTCCCTCCCTCTCTCTTCCCTATGTGAGGACACAGCTAGAAGATGGTTATTTGCAAGCCAGGAAGACCATTTCACCAGGGAACCAAATTGACTAGACCTTGATCTTGGTCTTCCCAGGACCCAGAACTATGAGAAATAAATCTCTGTGGTTTATACGGTATTTTGTTATTGCAGCCTGACCTAAGACGATTCCAGACCCTTCGGAGGTTTCCAGAGAGACTATCAAAAAGAGATTCCCAGCCAAGGTGCTTTGGATTAAGCTTTTGAGTCAATGGCCAGAGAACAGCATTGGCTGACCTGTTTTCCCTCCCCTTACCAAGTAACATATATTACCTCATCCCAGCATCACTACTGTCATCCTACATCTTCTCCTGGCTACTTCCTCCCCACAATACCTAAGGCCATCATGCATGGCTCATTGTGGTCTATCTTGTCAACAAATTATATTTAACAACAGGAACGCTGAACTTCTTCTCTTTTGAAAAAATACTGAAATGCATGTTGGTGAAAAGGGTGTTACCTTGTGAAACTTCCCAGTTAAGACATGCTTTCTCTTAAAAATGGATTATAGTATAAGATTTAAAACAAAATGGTATTTCCTAATAGTCATAGATAAAAAGTATTATGTCCTAATCCTTCGTTTTGATGTGCTGTGACCTTTCAGTACCTGTCTTCCACGCATTACTCTTGCAAAGTATGTATTAACAGAGGGGTATTTGGCATATAAGGATAAATTAGGAGACAGAGCTCTGCAGTGGGAATTTATGGGAGATTAGATCTTGAAGCTTGTTTTTCCACCAAGTTTAGAGACTTGTTAACTGCTTTGGGTGCCTCCAGGGTGACATCAATTAATTGAACTCTGGCCTTGCAGAAGTTGATTGATATGCAGGTGATGGAAGCAGTGGCTGTGTCTCAATATTAATTACCCCTCTCCTCCAAAGAAATGTAGTGGTGAGAGAAATGGAGAGCCTGCTCTTTCATAGATCATGTGTTACCTACTCATCATTTGGGAGGTGGCATTTGTCAATAAAAAAATGGAAAAAGGTGTTGGAAGAAAGACATTTTAATGCTTAAGCACTGTTAGAAGACATCATTAACCCCTTTTCCCACCAAGACATTGTTTTACTTAGGACAATATTTCTCTTGTGGTTTAGCTGGAGACTGTATGTGTGGAGGTGTTAAGGTTTAAATACAATTTGGCTTGTAACTTCTTTATAATAAAGGATCATCATGCATTAAGCACCTTCTATGTTCAGGGTACATGCATATGCAGACTTGCTGTATGTTTTCTTTATTTTATAATAATTATTATTATTATTATTATATTTTTTGAGATTTGGTCTTGCTCTGTCACCAAGGCTGGAGTGCTGTGGCACGACTTTGGCTCACTGTAACCTCCACTCCCATGCCACCCTGGGCTAAAGAGATCCTACCACCTCAGCCTCCGGAGTAGCTGGGACCACAGGTGCACACCACCACACCTGGCTTTTTTGTTTTTGTCCTTCTCATAGAGAGGTTTTTGCCATGTTTCCCAGGCTGATCTCAAACTCCTAAGCTCAAGCATTTCACCCTCCTGGGCCTCCTAAAGTGTTGGGATTACAGGTATGAAACACCGCATTCGGCCTATTTTCTTAAATATTCCTCCCAACAGCCCCATTTAGCAGACAAGTAAATTGAAAGTTTCCTTTGGCCTCAGAGCTAGGAAGGGCAGAGCTGTGATTCAAACTTACATCTGCCTCAGTTCAAAATCAGTGGGAAATTCTTGAAAGTTTATGTTGTTGTTCCACTACCTTTCGTTTAAAATATGTATGGAAAGGGGTAAGTGGAAGGGTAGAAGATAACATGTGGGCCCTCGTATATTGATTTTCATAACAAGATTGTCCCAGAGGTAAATTTTATAAAATATAGAGAAAGAAACTCAAATATGGGTCTCTGAGTGTATATATACAGTTCTCACACTTTTAAAATGCAAAACCTCTAAATATAAGGAAAAAGTTAATCTGGGGAAAATGGTCATTTATTGTTTTTGATCCACTCTGTGGGATATACACAGCTATATTATGATCCAAACATGGAGAGGAGGAGGTGCTGCTAAGAAGAAAAGAGAATATTGCATTTGCTTCTTTATTTATAGGAGAAATTTTAAAGCTATGATTTCAAGATTGCAAAAGTGCTGTTTTCATTTTTAAAAAATTACATTGTGTGAGATCTTAGCTCAGACTTTTTTTTCCCATGCTAAATGGCTTGTTCCCTTTAGGGGTGACACACACACATTTCTTTTGTTGGGAGTGACACACACATTTCTTTTGAGGGCTCTGGAGATAATGAGCAACAACCTTCACACCTGCTATTAGCCACTTTTAGGAGCAGAGAGATGGGCTGTCTATGTAAAAGCCATTCTTTGTCTGCCTTGAACTGAGACATTAGGTCCAGCCCTAGAAGAGGGATGGTTGGATTTAGGCTGGGAGCCCACGTGCAGGGTGAATGATCTTTTGGCAGAGGACAGTAGTAGAGCATTTCTTTTAAGGAAGTTGACTTTCCTCTAAGGAACATTAAGAAAGTGGTGTGTAGTGGGGAGGGTGGGGCTGCCAGCACTCAGTGACTTGTGTGGGAGTCAAAATAAGCCATTCAATCTCTCCATGCCAGACTCTTTTTATTAATAAAAGGGAGATAATAGTTAAAGGATTATTGTGATAAGTAAATGAAATATTATCTGTAAAGCATTTAAAACAGTGCCTGGCCCTCAGTAAAGGTTGGCTATTATTAATATTGATAAAGAATTCAAGGCATATCGATTTTTCCTTTCAATTTTTTCCCTTTTATTTCCCCCAAAGTTGTTTTATCTTTCTAATCTTTAATTACCACCCACCACGTCCCCATTCACCCCCATTTCCTGGATAGATGCAGTTGGCTATTATGATATTTTTCTATTTAGTCTTGGTCTCAAATTAAGAACAAATATTAATAACCACCAAAACATATAATGTAGAGTGTCACAATCTTTTTTTTTTAAGTCAAAGTCAGTATTTTTTTTGACAAGCACATTACATTCTGCTTCTAAAGTTGGATCTATGTTATGGGTTTGAGATATTAAACTAACATTGTTTAAAGTGCATTATCCATGGACACCTTTTACAACACCCTTGTTATCTGCTTGTCCCTCAGTGCTGCTCCATATTCCAGCATCTGGCAGGACTCTGAAGGAGATGATACTGTGAGGCACACAGCCTTACCCAGGTGATGGATGGGTAGGTGGTGGGTAACTCAAAGTGGGTTTACTTTTCCAAGTTTGTAGTGTTCAGAGTAGACATGTGTTAAGTCATTTGTCAGAAATGTGGAATGCAGTGACAGAAATAGCCAGATACCCTGTAACAAGAAGCCACAGGGCAAACTTAGAAAAATGAAATAACAATACATTTCTCTCCTTGTGTAATAAAATATTGCTTGTAACTTGAAGTTTAACCTCCATTTGTATATGATGTATTACTTTCCAAAAACACTTAAAGAATCCTAGGAAAAAAATCCCATAACATCCTTAATGTTCACAAAAGACCTTAGTACTATTCAAGTCATTTTTTAGGGCATTTATAAAGGAAAGAAAAAATGATTGGTTAGGTAAACTTAAGAATATATATTTGAAGAAGAATAGTGCCTAGTAGCCCTGGTAGCAGATAATGTTTCCTTGCCTATGGTATTGTCTGGTGGATTTCTGTTGAGAATTATTTTTTCAGTCCATAACTTTAGATTAACAATTACTGTTGGGCAATGAGAAGAGTGACCTGAGGAATCCAATCTGATGAAATCATAACATACAAGGGAGAATATAAAACTGAACAATAATCAAAGTGAAAAAACAACTATTCTCTCAAAAATGACAAACTTTTGAGAGGAGGGTGGGAGGAGAGTTAGGATTAAAAAAACTACCTATTGGGTATTACACTGATTGCCTGGATGACAAAATAATCTGCACACCAAACCCCCAATGACATGCAATTTAGCTATATAACAAACCTGCCCATGTACTCCTGAAACTAAATAAAAGTTTGAAAAGAATCCACATTTCATTTCATCCTGTGTTGGGAATAAAACTCCTCTCCCTAATCTTCCCACTGTAAACTTTCTGTGACTTCAAAGTCAGTCTTCTCACAGCCTTGAGTTTTTTACTGGAATGCCCACCCCTTGTCTTTCTTTCCTATTAGCTATTATTTGATCGCTTATTCATTCAGCAAACCATTCCTGTCCTCCCATTTATCAGCACTTACTCCTGAAAGCAACATGAAACAACAGTTCAAATTTTATCTCTACCCTGATGTTGGGATAGTAGTCAATAACTCTAAGGCTAAAGCTTCTGTTTCCTCAATAGTTAAATGAGGATAAAAATAGTTACTATAGGAATATTATGAGAATTAAATACAATCATGTACTTTATACAATGTCTGGCACAAAATATGTTTTTCAGTAAGTGTTAGCTACCAGTATTATTACTTTGTGCTATATTCTATCCTTAAGTTGGTTAAGTTCGTGACCAACTCTTTTATGAAGGCTTTCCCATCACTGCAGCACTCTAGATCTTCTCTTCAAAATCCCAAGCATAGGAATTGCCACCCAGCTTTAATCACATGATAGCAACAGTGATGATGAAACTAAGATCTAATTACATATTGTCTTGTGTTTCAGAATTATCTCCTCAAATAGCAGATAAGTTTCTTCAGGTCAAAAGCTCATTTTCATTACTTATTCATCTTTAATTTAAAACATATTGGCCAGGCACGGTGGCTCACGCCTGTAATCCCAGCACTTTGGGAGGCCGAGGCGGGCGAATCACGAGTTCACGAATTAAGAGTTCGAGACCAGCCTGGCCAACATGGTGAAACCCCGTCTCTACTAAAAATACAAAAAATTAGCTGGGTGTAGTGGCGGATCCCTGTAATCCCAGCTACTCAGGAGGGTGAGGCAGGAGAATTGCTTGAACCCAGGAGGCGGAGGTTGCAGTGACACGAGATCACGCCATTGTACTCCAGCCCTGGCGACAGAGAGACTCCATCTCAAAAAACCAAACAAAACCATATTATCTGCACATTAATATGCTCTTGGAACTATAGAGGGTGATATACAAAGGATACAAAGATGACTGAGCCAACATATCCACCTTGGAAGCACTCAGTTTAGTAATGATACAAGACAAGTACTCAAAGATCAACAGGATAAAGCAGTGTAGGGAGACACAGGGCAGGTTACGTGATCCAAAGAGAAAGGAGTCAATTCTGGAATGCCTAAGGAAAGCTTAAAGGAGGAGGTTTTCCTCTTTCTATTTAAACTGAGTGTGGTAGGATGGGAAAAGAAGGCTGGAAGATCTGACAAGGAGTAGAGGGTAGAGAAAATCTCCAGGCAGCCTGGGTCAACAGGACAACACAGTGTGGGCTTGGGGAAGACAGGGCTCTCTCACTTGCTTGGAACCATCCAGAGCGAAGCCATGAGAGAGGGGATGGAAAGAAAGACTAGGTTTTGAGTT
Source organism: Rhinopithecus bieti (assembly GCF_001698545.2). NCBI lineage: Eukaryota > Metazoa > Chordata > Mammalia > Primates > Cercopithecidae > Rhinopithecus > Rhinopithecus bieti. The sequence goes on from NW_016806724.1 coordinate 494,211, forward strand.
AGCCAAACACACCTGCAGGCCTCATTTAAAGCCCAAATGAGGCCCAAAAGAGACCTCTGGAAAAAGATCTGTAGAGGTGTTTCTGTGTCTGACATTTTTATCCTAAGTAGCACAGCAAAACTGCATTTGAAAAAGTTACAAAGTGTTATATTTGTCCCAGTGTTTCCATATATCTTCTCTGTGTTTTTCGTCAGGACACTGTAATACAGTTCCACCCCTTCCCATTAAAAGCGACTTCCTCAAATTTGTCATTCACATTGTAGTCTAAATTAACTCCACGAAGTCCAAGAATTCTCAATTTGAACCTGGTCTTTTATGTCATCATGAAGATATACTTGTCAAGGTAGAAGGAGAGAATATATTATGTAGTTGTTTATTAGTTTTATACATTTTAAATATTTAAGCATATGGTATATGGGCCTCCATTGGTAGTTTTACCAAAACCTTAGAAATATCAGGGGTAATTATCCTTAGCAAATTAATGCATGAACAGGAAACCAAATACCACATGTTCTTACTTATAAGTGAGAGCTAAATGATGAGAACACATGGGCACATAGAGGGAAACAATACACACTGGTGCTTATTGCAGAGTGGAGGGTGGGATGAGGGAAAGAATCAGGAAAAATAACTAATGGGGACTAGTCTTAATACCTGGATGATGAAATAATCTATACAACAAACCCCCATGACACATATTTACCTATGTAACAAACCTGCACATGTACCTTTGAACTTAAAATAAATGTTAAAAAAAATGTCAGCGCAGGTTTACCATGCTAGAAAGGTTTGCAAGTACTGATTCTGGGACAAAAGATGCCTTCCCTTTGCCTCAGTCTAATGTTCCTGGCTTGCTTCTCACAGGCCTGCTGCTGTGTTTCAGTAGCCAGAAGATAGTACAGATTCACAGTCCCTTTGAGTTGGAGCAGAAATTAGTGCTCATTCTTAGCTCTATCAGCACAATATACACTGAGACCTCAACAACCTCAAACTGGGTTGTAATTTTCACAGTCAAGCTGTGATGTGAGCATTACAGCCATGGTCAGTTTCCAGCAAATGTTGGCATTGCTAATGCCTGCAATGGGTGGAAAGAGAAGAAGTTTCTGTGAGCCTTTTATCTACATATTTGCTGTTCTCAATATGTCTTGCACATACCTTTACTTTTATAGGAAAAGAATTATGTTGAAGCCATGAGTTTTATTGTACCCAATAAATGAAGTTTCTGGGATATCTCCCGGACAGCTACAAGGTGAAGTATAAGAATGCCAGTTCTTGGAAAATACTCGAATGAGTTTGGCAGCTTACTGTCTGAAAGATGGCCTCAAAATAAAGAAATCACTGCCTCTCCCTCCTCACTATAAGACAGCCAAATTCATGAGGGAAATAAAAAATGAAAGCACAGCTCCACTATAGGGCAGGAAATGAAGAATAGCTTTATAACAGAAATGATGTGGGGAATTCTTTATGTTGGCAGCATGCAATTCCCAAAATAGATGTTGGCCAGAACCAGTTTAACTATTTGGAAATAAATATGTGGTTTTTTAACTCACTTAGTATGGTCAGTGAAGACTTTCCAAGGCTTCAGAAAACAAATGCAAAAGAAGTCCTCTTGAGATTCTGGGGTCTGTTCATCTTGTTATTATCTAGAGACAATGGAATTGACATCAGTTTGCAAAAGTCTAGTTGCAAAATGTCTTTTTTCAAATTATTGAAATAATAAAAAGCATGTCTTTACAGGTAAGTGTTTTACTTGAACGAATTGATTATTCAATTGTGTTGAATTATTTGGTTTAACATTCCAAATATCTGTATGAACTTGATACATTTAATCTACTCCCTTTTCATACTTTATGACAGTCCTTTTCCTAATATTTACACTATCAATGTTAACCTAGAAGCTATACATGCAACAGAGGACCTGTGGTAGTGATCAATCTCTTTCTTTATATTTCAATCTTTAAGTGAACCAAGTTGATTTAAAAAGTAATGTGGGCTGGGCACGGTGGCTCAAGCCTGTAATCCCAGCACTTTGGGCGGCCGAGATGGGTGGATCACGAAGTCAGGAGATCGAGACCATCCTGGCTAATGCGGTGAAACCCTGTCTCTACTAAAAAAATACAGAAAAACTAGCTGGGCGAGGTGGCGGGCGCCCGTAGTCCCAGCTACTCGGGAGGCTGAGGCAGGAGAATGGCGTAAACCCGGGAGGCAGAGCTTGTAGTGAGCTGAAATCCGGCCACTGCACTCCAGCCTGGGCAACAGAGCGAGACTCCGTCTCAAAATAAATAAATAAATAAAAATAAAAAGTAATGTGCTGTCCCTTTCTCTCAAAACAAGGTACACATTGAGTAACACAGAAAATTCAATAATTTAATTTAATTTATAAAGTTTTATACACACACACACACACAGCTTTCTGAATTCTCTTGTATCTTTGAGAGTGCATTTGTAAGACCAGAGATCGTGTCCCAGCAGTTTATGGATAAGCTAATTGCCCGAGAGGCATCTAATACGTGATCTGACTTCGCAGACACCTTGCTAGAACCGCAGGCTTCACTCACCGCTTACTCTTGAAATCAGGAGGTTTATTCATTTATTACAAAGTGAGTGCTGGTGAAGTCTAGAAACTTTAGACCCAATGAATATTCCTAATGTGATTATCAAAGCTCCTTAACTTAGGAGAAAATGAGCTCAGTGATTCAAAGAACAGGAGGGCACTAAATATTAAAAGTTAGAACTATGTTGAACATTCACCCTGAAAATGGTTTTGTAAGAAGAAACCTTTTAAAAGCAAGATAACATATCAAATTATAGAAGGTCAAAATGGTGGTGTAAGTTGCCCATTATTCTCTGTTTTGCCAAAGATATAACATTCTTATTATCTTTAAAGAGGCTTAAATTCAATTATTTTAGAATCTGTAAATAATATTGCTAGCAAATGAAAACAATATAAGGTTTCCATGCATATCTTTTTAATTGTAAGAAACAAAAGTAAGAACCTTGAGCTTGAGTTTTAAGGATAATCTTATTACTGATATGCCAGCATTTACCAGCTAATTTGGAAGCCTGGGAACAAATCACCGTTTGATTTTTGGTGAAATGTTCACTCCCCAACCTGTCGACAAACTTCTCATGAGATAGTGCACTTTTACTTTCAGCCCAGGTTTGTCACAGCATGGAACATCTTGCATGGCCCAGAGAGTTTCGAGGAATCCCAGGAACTGTGAGTGTCAGGTATGTTTACGTATGATGCTGAGCATAAGAGCTTTCGGTTTAGTCTCTTGTGCAGAGATAATAGTTTGCGTTAGATTGATGATATGCAGACCGAGAAGTGTATCTTGTGCAAGAACTCTGAGGCGTGCTGAAAGATAAAAATCCCATTTACTGCATTTTATATTGGTAGTCTCTGATGTGGACAACACAGGCCTGCATAGTCCTTCTAAATCACAGATATAATGAGGGCCAGATAGCAGCTCACTTAACTGTTGAATGAAGTAAGTGTTTCTTTACTTGAGATTGAAGGATGGCATATTTGTTATCTAAAACCTTATGCTATCAGGTTGAAAGAAGTATTTCATTTATATCTCTGAATGTAGAATAAATAGCTCCAGAGTTATATGAACATTCCTGGTGTTATATAGCAAGGTTTTAAGAGAAGTTTTATTTATTCACTTTTATTTAATTTTTACAGTGATCTCCCTGGAGGCCCTTTAGTACTAAAGATGAGCTGCTTTCCAATTTCTTCCTCTCTCTGTTTTGCCACCAGTCCTCTGGGCAAAGAACAAAGGCAACCCCTTGGTAGCTAATCAACATAATTCTTTAACTGGAAACTGGGTTCTCAGATGGAAAAGCAATATAATTCCAGGAAGCAAGAACAAATCCAGACCCAGTAATCCTGCCTGAGTGGAACATAAGCCTCACGAGTAAAAACACCTTTGCTTCTAACATTTCATTAATCCCAGTTTTATAGGCAGCAGTTTATTTTATGTCTAATAGAGCTATTTTCCAGTGTTTTATAATATGATGCATTTCAATATCTACAATGGTAATTCTAGTTTTATAAGTGGAGGAACAGGAGCATGGAGGGATTATGAGGACCTTGGTGTTAGTGTCACCAGCAGAGTTGTTTCCTACTTGTGCCATAAACACACACACACACACACATATGCACGCAAATGCAGTGACACACATAGATAGACATATAGCCACTCTTATGCCCCCGTACACACATAAATTCATACACACACATGCACACTCTCACAGGCACACATCACACATACGCATTCTCACACATACACTTTCAAGTACAAATGCACATATCCACACTCACACACTTATACACACTTGCACACATACACACACTCACAAACATGAAGACCTAAAAAGTAAAAAGCACTCTGAATTATACTAGTTGGAAGAAAAGCAATCTGACTTATGATAACTTTATAACATAATATTGTTTAAATGTTTCCTTTTGGACATATTCAGTAACTCCAACAGGCCAAAAAGAATCACTTACTTAATATATTTTTTGCTTGGCAGAAATACATAAGGAGTTTGTTTTAATGAAGCCTGAAATATATTTTCAATAATCATTGCAAGCACTAAAAATTCAAGAAGCAGCTTCTCAGTCAAGAGCTTGGCATATAGTAGGCACTGAATAAATGTTCTGAATTTTAAAAGTGTTTATTGAAAAATGTTACAGACTTCAGGTTAAACATAATAGTCTGAACACATATGTTTATCTCTAGTCTCCCCTGAAAGCCAATTAAAATGAGGCTAGAGCAAGATAAGCAAATAAATAGTAATAAAGTATAACACAGAGAGACAAAGAAAACATTAGAGAAGATGGAAGCAAATGAAGACATCCACAAAAATTGAAGAAGGAACTTAAAAGGAACAGTGAACATTGACTTAACAGAGTGAGGAAACCTATGTGCCTGTAGGGGAGAAGACAGAAAGACACTAAGACATAAGCAATTCATGTCACTGAACTGGAGAAAGGCCCACGAATTGGAGTTCCAAGGTTCTATAAAAGCAAAATATTACTAATAAACCCAGTAGCCCCAAAAGATGGGATGTTCCCAATTACGTATTGCAAGATTTATTCAATGGCCAGGGAATAGAGAAGTGGGAACACGGCTTGCAGATCTCAACTAGTGAAGAATGACGAGGTTAAAATACAGAGTCTCTTTAATGAAGAGTTTGTACAGTAAAAGCAAAAGGAGCAATATTCATGTCTTTTCCAGAATAAGGTAGTAAACTTCTCTGAACCAGTAGTGCTGTCTTCCTTTTTTCCTTTTATGACTTCTTCTAGTTGTTGTCATGGTGATTATCAACTGTCATGGCACTGGTGAGAGTGTCATCTAGATGGAAATGAGATTATAATGAAGCTTAAGCTCTTTTTAAGTCATCTGATAGGCTATCTTGGTTCTAACGAGTCTCAGCTGGTCTGATTACAAAGGGAACTTCTTACAGTAGGCATCCTGTTCCTTAAAGATAAGCAAAGCTAGAGAAGGGTAAAAATTTGGCTATGGAATGTAGGCATTACATCAGGTAACAAAAGGTCAGGGGCAGAAGTAAAAACAGCATGATTGGTTAAAAGTTTATGTGAGGAGCAGTTAGACCTTACAAGTTCTCTTTCTTGTCCAGGAAGGTGGAAGTTTACTCTTTGGGGGAGCCTCTAACATGGAAGACAGACATCTAAACAAACAAGTAAACAGGGAATTTGACGTAACAAAGCAATGAAAAGAACTGGGACAATTCTAAAACGCTAATATTAGCATATAAGATATACTAGTCATTAAACTATAACATGTTATTAAAAAATATTAAGGGCTACTTTTTAATGGGTTCTTTCCGTTTCTTGTAAATTTAAGTTCCTAAAGGCCATGAACAGACACTTCTCAAAAGAAGACATACATGGGGCCAACAATCATATAAAAAAAATGCTCAAATCTTAACATCACTGATCAATCATTAGAGAAAGGCAAATTAAAACCACAATGAGATACCACCTCATACCAGTCAGAATGTCCATTATTAAAAGTCGAAAACAACAGATGCTGGCAAGGTTGTGGAGAAAAAGGAGTGCTTACACACTGTTTGTGGGAGTGTAAATCAGTTCAGCCATTATGGAAGACAATGTGGCAATTTCTCAAAGACCTAAAGACAAAAATATCATTTGACCCAGCAATCCCATTACTGGTTACTTACCCAAAGGAATACAAATCATTCTATTATAAAGACACATGCACATGTATGTTCATTGCAGCACTATTCACGATAGCAAAGACATGGAATCAACCTAAATGCCCATTAGCGATAGACTGGATAAAGAAAATGTGGTATATATACACCATGGAATACTAAGCAGTCATAAAATAGAATGAGCTCTTATCTTTTGCAGGAGCATGGATAGAGCAGAAGGCCATTATCCTTAGCACAGTAATGCAGAAACAGAAAACCAAATACTGCATGTTCTCAAGAATAAGTGAGAGCTAAACATATGGACACACAGAGGGGAACAACACACACTGGGGCCTATCAGAGGGTGGAGGATAGGAGAAGGGAGAAGATCAGGAAAAATAACTAATGGGTACTAGGCTTAATACCTGGGTGATGAAATAGTCTGTATAATACATCCCCATGACATACATTTACCTATGCAACAAACCTGCACATGTACCTCTGAACTGAAAGTAAAGGTATAAAAAAAAGAATAAGGACCAGTTGGGGAAGAATAAATTTAATGAAATATGAAACATACTAAAATAAAGGTTTCAGTAGAAGAGCTGCGAAGTAAAGTTGAGGAAATATTTCAAAATTAAAATGAAAAGGTAAAAAGATGAAAAACAGAAGGCAAAAGATGAGAAACCAGAGGTTTTCTTTAGGAAAGTGGATATGTTACTAATAGGAGTTCCAGAAATACCATGCAGAAAAACTAGAGAGAAGTAAATAATAATAATAATAATAAAAATACAAGAACTCTCCCAACTAAAGGATGTGATCTCCAGATTTAAAAGAGCTCACCAAGTTCCCTGCACAATCATTAAGAAAGACCCATATCCAAGCATACCTTTATGAAACAGTGAAATAACTAGGTGTCAAGAGGAGATACGAAACATTTCCAGAGAGAGAAAACAAAACTAAACAGAAAAAAATAAATACGCAAACACAAATGAAAATGGATTACATACATAAAAACAGGACATGGAATGGTAAAAGAACCCTATGTAGCCAGAAAATGATGGAAATGTTTTCAAATTCTGAGGTGAATAAAGCGATCTTCAACCTAGATTTATACACACAGCCAAATTATTAATAAAGTGAGAGTATAAAATAAAAAGACAAGTTTTTTTAAAAAGTGCCTCCCTTATATCCTTTTTTGGGAGACTGTAATATAAACAACCTCATCAAAAAGTGGGTAAAGGATATGAACAGACACTTCTCAAAAGAAGATATTTATGCAACCAACAGACACATGAAAAAATGTTCATCATCACTAGCCATCAGAGAAATGCGAATCTAAACCACAATGAGATACCATCTCACACCAGTTAGAATGGCGACCATTAAAAAGTCAGGAAACAACAGGTGCTGGAGAGGATGTGGAGAAATAGGAACACTTTTACACTGTTGGTGGGACTGTAAACTAGTTCAACCATTGTAGAAGACAGTGTAGTGATTCCTTAAGGATCTAGAACTAGAAATACCATTTGACCCAGCCATCCCATTGCTGGGTATATACCCAAAGGATTATAAGTCATGCTACTATAAAGACACATGCACATGTACATTTATTGTGGCACTATTCACAATAGCAAAGACTTGGAACCAACCCAAATGTCCATCAATGACGACAGACTGGATTAAGAAAATGTGCACATGTACACCATGGAATACTATGCAGTCATAAAAAAGGATGAGTTTGTGTCCTTTGTAGGGACATGGATGCAACTGGAAACCATCATTCTCAGCAAACTATCACAAGAACAGAAGACCAAACACCGCATGTTCTCACTCATAGGTGGGAATTGAACAATGAGATCTCTTGGACACAGGAGTGGGAACATCACACACTGGGGCCTATTATGGGATGGGGGAGGCAGGAGGGATAGCATAGGAGATATACTTAATATAAATGACGAGTTAATGGGTGCAGCACACCAACATGGCACATGTATATATATGTAACAAACCTGCACTTTGTGCACATGTACCCTAGAACATAAAGTATAATAAAAAAATACAAAACAAAAAAAAACACCTTACATAAAATTTACTGTTTCCAAGCCCTGTTCTAAGCATTTTGTATATAATAATTCATTCTAACCTTATAGAAGTGTTGTGGAGCAGCTGATATTATGAAAAAGCTGAGGCACAGAAAAGTAACAATTATTGCCCATGGTCATCCCAGTTAGTAATGGAGAAAATGAGATACGAGCTAGGGTTCAGGGTCAGTACTCTTATTGGCTGCTACACTGCCCCTCAGAAATGCTGAGGCAGGAAGGAGAAGTTATACATCATGTGGCTCAGCTGAGAGTAACATTCACATGGGCATAATAATGGAAAACTTGAAAACAGGTTTGACAAAAGTTATATAACTATTTTGGAAGATGTGGAGAAGTAAGAGAGAGTGGGAGAGGTGTTGAGAGTAACTAGAGTCAAATTCTGACCTTTCTTACCATCAAATGAGTAGGCACTATCTTAAGTGGGAAAAATCAAACTCTATCTAGCACATAGAATGGACTCAATAAATGTTTGTGAGTCAATAAGCAATGTGAGTGATATTCCAGGTCTGTATCTCACATCTTCATTTGTATATTTACATGGCATTGTAATAGAACGACTGGAAAAATCACTTTGAGTATCTCTAATGTGCTATGTATGTCATGGAGAAATGTTTATGACAAATTTAAGTAAAAAATAGCAAACCACAATACTACAATTCCCTTTTTTTTTTTTCTCTGTTTTCTCTGTTGCCCAGGCCAGAGTGTAGTGGTCCAATCACAGCTCACTGCAGCCTCAAACTCCTGGGGTCAAAGGATCCTCCTACCTCAGCCTCCCAAGTAGCCGGGACTACAGACACGTGCCACAACGCCTGGTTAATTTTATTTTTATTTTTTTGTAGAGACAGGGTCTCTCTATGTTGCCCAGACTGATCTCAAACTCCTGCCCTCAAGTGATCCTCCTAACTTAGCCTTCCAAATTGTTGGGATTACAGGTATGAGCCACTGCGTCTGGTCCTACAATTCCTTTTTTTTTTGAAATAATAGAATGTACATATGTGTATGTATTATTTACAAATACATAGGATTATATCTGTAGAATAAAATTTCTGAAGGAATCAATCCTTAAAACATCATCAGTGAAGTGTGAGGTTGGGAAGAAGGGATTGTTTTACTTGATACGCTGTTGTCATTTCTACAATTTTACAATGTGCATTTATTTTCATAATTGAAAACTAAAGATTTAAAATTTATTTAAATTGTTATCAATCATATTTTAATTAAAAAATGTTTTAAAGGTCAACATTTTTATATTTTGTACTTGTAACACCTTGAGTCTATTTTATCATTGCTTCAGTCAACTACAGAAGTTTGTCAATTCTTGACAGAATAGATTAAGGAATGGCAATTTGTTGCCATCAGGAAAACCACTCGCTTACTCTGAATTGTGGGTTGAGATGGAACTGTCGGGATTCTGGGCACAAAAATTGGGAAACGTGGAAGCTGCTTTGCTGGCAGCCACTGGCCCAATAAAATCTTGACATACTTACATTTCCCTGGCTTCCAAGCCAATAGCAGTCAGGTGGGAGCATGCCAAGCAAGAAGGGCAATAAACCCTGAATAATCTCATTGTGTGTCATTCTCTGTGCCAGTGTCTGATGTGTAAGGCAACTGAAAGGTAGCAAACAGCCTTATTTGTTCCCATCCAGAAACTTTACCAAAGATTCCTAGATACACACTCCCATTGTATTGTCTAAAGTCCTGGGTGGGCTCCTTTACGAAAGCAGCAATTTATAGGGAGAGGAGAGACTTGCCAAGGCTCTAAACTTTTCACTTCCTATATTTGTTTTTTAATGTGTTTGTTCTAATTTGGAGGTAGGATTTCACTCAATCCTTCCCTATCACAAAAGTTTAATGAAAGAGGGAAGGTAAAGTCAGGAAACTTGCCTCTCATACACACCTCATGTTGGTTAGGGTGAGAGGTTGTTTGGGGGTTTTGTTTAGGTGGTGTCTTAAATTAGGCATATGGTTGGTTATGTACACACAGAGCTGGAAAGTGAAAGCATCACTTGTCCTTTAGTGGGAAAAGCTTCAAGTAAACAGAGTTTTTAATCCTCATTATGCCAAGAGCTGGAATAATAAATACAGATAGGAGGCAGACTCATACTCCAAATAATTTGTTGAAACTTTGTTGACAAATTCACCCTGTTTCTATTTGTGCAGTTGTTAACCATAAGGACAGTCATAACCCTCGCTTGGTCTTGGACAAGTGCCTTGCCAATCACTCCTCACATCAACCCAGGCTTGGTGACTAAAATTAGTTGATACTGCCCAAGTGTTCAAACTATGATCAATTGTTTCAACTTTCAAGGCAGACCCTTGAGTTTGATTGGCAGATCAAAATGGCAAAATGGCAACTATCTTGTTGGAAGGGCAAAGGGTGCACTGTGTCTGTATCTTATGGTATAAACAAGGCTGCAAAGAAAAGAACAAAGAAGGCAGAATAAAAATAAACTGGAAAAATACCACAACTAAAAAGCGTATTGCTTAGGTGTAAGAATGTAAGATACTTAATAGAATCATCTTTCTGAAACTTATGTACTAATAGTTCTTCATGTATTGTTCTGAGAAAAATAATTAGAATGTATCAAAGTTATATTTTTGTCATAAGCTTTTCTTGTCAGTTCTTTTGGAAAGAATCTAAGGTGTATGATCTAATAGGCTGGATCTACCAATATCCAAGATTTTTAAAAGAAGTGAAATATTGAATAAATCATGTTAGAAATAAATAATGACAAAACTCCTATATAGAGAATTGTGTTAACAGTGAGGTGCTTTGAAACTAGGTGGAATAAAGTTTATGAATGTATTTTATCCTTAAATATTTTTCAAAAAATCAAATAGTTTTTTTTTTTTTCTTAGCAGAGTCCAGCTTCCTCATCTCCTATCTTTTCTTAACCCATTATATTTGGAGATTTAAACCTAACCTACCACTAAAATTGCTTTTATCAAGGTCACACATGAGCTACGTCTTGGAAAGCCAGTATCAGTCTATCTTCCCTTAGCCTCTAGACAGTATCAGATGTTCATTACTCCATCCTACTACAAACTTTTTGTACTGTAGGCTCTATGACACTGCAATTGCTGGGTTTTCCTCCTACCTCACTGACCCCTCCTCTTCAGTCTGTTTTGGCTGGTTTTTCCTCCTTTCTCATAACTCTTAATTTTGGAATTTCCCAAAGATCTGCTCTCCCCCTTCTCCATGAGTGTTCTCATTTAGCCCATGCCTGTCAATAGTATGTCTAAACTGGTGACTCTCAAAATCATATGTTAAGTTGGCCAATCTCTTTAATTCTGGTTTCATATCTCCAACAACTACTAGACAACCCTAGTTATATAATTTTCACTGCATACTTAACATGGACTAAACAAAGCTTTAACTGTCATTCTTTTCCCCCAATTCACTGTCTCAAAGTCTGCATTTTAACAGTGGCACCACTGTCCATTTAGTGCTCACGCTAGAAACCAAGAGTAGTCCTTATTTCTTCCTTTTTCTCACAGCTCCCCTCTAATTCATCAGCCAGTCTTGTTAGCCTTACTTCTAGCATAGAGCCAGATTCTGACGACATCTTACTGTCATCAGAATTTCCATCTCTCAGTGCAAAATCCTGGTACCCAGCCTTGCCATCTCCACCCTTGTCCCTACTCTCCATCCTTCACATAGAGGCCAGGAGAACTCCTGGAGTATAAACCAGATCTTGATATTCTCCTGTGTAAGGTCTTACAGAACCTTCTGCCTGCCATCAGAAGAAAACCCAAGTTTCTGACAGGGCCCCTGCCGAACTCTCAACCCCACTGCCCTCATCTCCAGCCATACCAGTCTCTCTTTTGCCACTCAAACACACCAGACTTGGTCTTGCTGCAAAGGCTTGCACTTGCTATTTCTCCTGCTTGCCATGCTCTTCTCCCAGATCTGGATGACCACAGACTCCAGAGGGCTGTTAGGAGGTTCATATGAGTTAATATATGAAAAGTGGCTAGAATGGTACTTGGCATGTAACTGTTGATGGTTTATCTCTTCTTTAGTCTTTTCTTTCAAGACTTCAGTCAAATATCATCTCAGACTGCCTCAGTGAAAGCAGCCCCACCCCAATTATAGATCCTCTCTGCCATATTATCATATTTTATTTTTTCACACATGAATGTGACTTTATAAAATGATTCTTTGTGTATGTGACCTGTCTCTCCCTACCAGAAGGTAAACTCCATGAGGGTAGGGATTCTGCCTCCTCACTCATCGCAGTCTCACTCTTGCCCAAAGTAGTGCTTGACATGTACAATCTCCATACCTGTTTGCTGAGGAAAAATATACCTTAGAACTGGTAAAATCAATCTGCCTTGTGTTGTTAATTAAAAGGTGAGATTTGGGCTTGGGGGTAGTGTTTTACTCCTGTAATTCTAGAATTTTGGGAGGAGAAGGTGGGTGGATAGCTTGAGCCCAAGAGTTCAAGACCAGCGTGGGCAACATGGTGAAACCTCATCTCTAAAAAAATAGAAAAATGCTAGGCATGGTGGAACTTGCCTGTAGTCCCTTGGGAGGCTGAGGGAGGAGGATGACTTGAGGCCTTCGGAAGTCATGACTGCAATGAACTGTGATCACACCACTGTACTCCAGCCTGAGTGACAGAGTGAGACCCTGCCTCAAAACTAAAATAAAAGGTAATATTTTGTTACTATTCAACAAATTAAACCCATTTTCAAAATGCATAATTTAAATTTGAGAACTTTTCTCTGGCCCCATTCCTGGACAGCTGCTCCAAATGAACTTTTTTCAGCACCATAACATTTGCCTTGGGCTCACCTCACCCTTCCATGGCACAGGACCAACATTTGCCTTTTATGTTGCCTAGTTGAGAAAAAAATTGAGAAACAAACGTGTATCATTTAAAAACCAACTATTTTGGCTGAGCACGGTGGCTCACGCCTGTAATCCCAGCACTTTGGGAGGTCGAGGAGGGTAGATCACGAGGTCAAGAGATCGAGACCGTCCTCGCCAGTATGGTGAAACTCCATCTCTACTAAAAATACAAATATTAGCTGGGCATGGTGGCACACGCCCGTAGTCCCAGCTACTGGGGAGGCTGAGGCAGGAGAATCACTTGAACCCAGGAGGTGGAGGTTAAGTGGAGGTTGCAGTGAGCCAAGACCCTACCACTGTACTCCTGCCTGGCAACTGAGTGAGACTCCATCTCAAAAA